>NW_027094475.1:0-92408 GCF_029207755.1 Chamaea fasciata
GATATCGACCCCCCCACAGCATCATTGATCCCCACCCGAGTGTCACTGACCCCCCCAATGTCATTGATGCCCCCCCAATATTCCATTGATCCTTCCTCAGCGTCGCTGACCCCCCCCAAAATTCCATTGATCCCCTCCACTTGATCCCGCCCTTTTTCTCCCCTCACGTTTCCCGCACTTTTTCGTGGGGAACGACCCCTGAGGGGTCCTGTGGAAGGATTCTGGAGGTCCGAGGGGTGAATTTGGGGTTTGAAGGGAGGTTTTGGGGGGTCCCAGGGATGGATTTGGGGGTTTTTGGGGGTCCAAGGGATGGATTTGGGGGTCCCGGGGTGGATCTGGGGTCCTGGGGAGGTTTTGGGGGGTCCCAGGGGTGGATTTGGGGTTCATGGGGAGGGGTTTGGGGGTTTTTTGGGGCCTCAGGGGTGAATTTGGGGTCCGGGGAGAGGTTTTGGGGGCTTTTTGGGGTCCCAGGGGTGAATTTGGGGTCTGGGGAGGGGTTTTTGGGGGTCCCTCACCTGCAGGGCGTCGCGGGGGTGGCAGGGGGAGGGGGCAGCGGGGGGGGCCCAGCGCCCACCCCCCCTTGGGCTTCAGGAGGGCGTCGATGAGACCGAAACAGCTCGGGGGGGTGGGGGGGGTCAAAAACGGGGGGGGGTCACGGGCTGGAACCCCCCAGTGCCCCCCAAACCACCCCCAGGGCCCCCCCGACCTCCAGGAGCCCGCAAAACCCTCCTCAGGTTCCTTTGATGCCTCAAATGGGCCGACCAAACCTCCCGAAGATCCCCGAAAAACACCCACAGCAGCCCCTTGAGACTCCCCGCAGACCCCCCAAACCCCTCCAGGACAACTGGGGACCCCCAGGACCCCCCAAAATCCGCCCCCCCCTCCCCCTGAGGCCTCATTTGACCCGCTCCACGTTGCGGACAGGCACCAGCTGATCAAGCCACAAGCACCAGCACCTGCGGGACTGGGATGGACTGGGAGCACTGGGAGGGTGATCAGAGAGAACTGGGATGGACGGGGAGTGGACTGGGACGAACTGGCAGGCGTGTGGGGGTCCATGGTGGGCACACGGTGCCTTACTGGTCTGTACTGGGATGGGTCTAATGGCCCCAGGGGAGGGGGTGTGGCCACACCGGTCCAGACTGGGAGGGGTGTCACCATGGCGCCAGAGGCGGAGTCGAGGATACGAGCGAGGCAGGGACACCTAGGGGACAGCCAGGGCACCCCCAGGGACACCTAAAGGACAGCCAGGGCACCCCAGGGACACCTAGGGGACAGCCAGGGCACCCACAGGGACACTCAGGGCACCCCAGGGACACCTAGGGGACATCAAGGGCACCCCAGAGGCAGCCACGGCACCCCACAGATAGCCAGGGAACCCCCAGGGACACCTAAGGGACAGCCAGGGCAACCCCAGGGACACCTAAGGAACAGCCAGGGCACCCCCAGGGACACCTAGGGGACAGCCAGGGCAGCCCTGGGACACCTACGGGACAGCCAGGGCACCCCCAGGGACACCTAGGGGACAGCCAGGGCACCCCAGGGACAGCCAGGGTACCCCCAGGGACCCCTAGGGGACAGCCAGGGTACCCCCAGGGACACGTAGGGGACAGCTAGGGCACACCAGGGACAGCCAGGGCACCCCCAGGGACACCTAGGGGACAGCCAGGGCACCCCAGGGACACCCAGGGCACCCCCAGGGACACGTAGGGGACAGCTAGGGCACACCAGGGACAGCCAGGGCACCCCCAGGGACACCTAGGAGACAGCCAGGGCACCCCAGGGACACCCAGGGGACCCCCAGGGACACGTAGGGGACAGCTAGGGCATCCCCAGGGACACCAGAGCACCCCCAGGGACACTTAGGGGACAGCCAGGGCCCTCCCAGGGACACCAGGGTACACCCAGGGCCCCCCCAGGGACAGACAAGGCACCCCTAGGGACACCTATGGGACAGCCAGGGACCCCCAGGGACAGCCAGGGCACCCCCAGGGACACCTAGGGGACAGCCAGGGCACCCCAGGGATGCCTTGGGGACAGCAAGGCACCCCAAGGACACCTAGGGGACAGCCAGGGCACCCCAGGGAAAGCCAGGGCACCCCAGGGACAGCCAGGGTACCCCCAGGGACAGCCGGGGCACCCCTAGAGCACCTCAGGGACACCCAGGGCACCCCCAGGGACACGTAGGGGACAGCTAGGGCACACCAGGGACAGCCAGGGCACCCCCAGGGACACCTAGGGGACAGCCAGGGCACCCCAGGGACACCCAGGGCACCCCCAGGGACAGCTAGGGGACAGCCAGGGCATCCCCAGGGACACCAGAGCACCCCCAGGGACACTTAGGGGACAGCCAGGGCCCTCCCAGGGACACCAGGGTACACCCAGGGCCCCCCCAGGGACAGACAAGGCACCCCTAGGGACACCTATGGGACAGCCAGGGACCCCCAGGGACAGCCAGGGCACCCCCAGGGACACCTAGGGGACAGCCAGGGCACCCCAGGGACGCCTTGGGGACAGCCAGGGCACCCCAGGGACAGCCTGGGCACCCCAGGGACACCTAGGGAACATCAAGGGCACCCCAGAGGCAGCCACGGCACCCCACAGATAGCCAGGGAACCCCCAGGGACACCTAAGGGACAGCCAGGGCACCCCCAGGGACACCTAAGGAACAGCCAGGGCACCCCCAGGGACACCTATGGGACAGCCAGGGCAGCCCTGGGACACCTAGGGGACAGCCAGGGCACCCCCAGGGACACCTATAGGAAAGCCTGGGCACCCCAGGGACAGCCAGGGCCCCCCAGGGACACCTAGAAGACAGCCAGGGCACCACAGGAACAGCCAGGGCACCCCCGGGGACACCCAGGGGACCCCAGGGACACCTAGGCGACAGCCAGGGCACCCAGAGGGACACCCAGGGCACCCCCAGGGACACCTAGGGGACAGCCAGGGCACTCCCAGGGACACCTAGGGGACAGGAAGGGCACCCTTGGGACAGCCAGGGCTCCCCCAGGGACAACTAGGGGACAGCCAGGGACCCCCAGGGACACCTAGGTGACAGCCAGGGCACTCCCAGGGACACCTAGGGGACAGGCAGGGCACCCTAGGGTCAGCCAGGGCTCCCCCAGGGACAACTAGGGGACAGCCAGGGTACCCCCAGGGACACGTAGGGGACAGCTAGGGCACACCAGGGACAGCCAGGGCACCCCCAGGGACACCTAGGGGACAGGCAGGTCACCCCCAGGGACACCTAGGGGACAGCCAGGGCACCCCAGGGACAGCCAGGGTACCCCCAGGGACCCCTAGGGGACAGCCAGGGTACCCCCAGGGACACGTAGGGGACAGCTAGGGCACACCAGGGGCAGCCAGGGCACCCCCAGGGACACCTAGGGGACAGCCAAGGCACCCAAGGGACACCCAGGGCACCCCCAGGGACACGTAGGGGACAGCTAGGGCACACCAGGGACAGCCAGGGCACCCCCAGGGACACCTAGGGGACAGCCAGGGCACCCCAGGGACACCCAGGGGACCCCCAGGGACACGTAGGGGACAGCTAGGGCATCCCCAGGGACACCAGAGCACCCCCAGGGACACTTAGGGGACAGCCAGGGCCCTCCCAGGGACACCAGGGTACACCCAGGGCCCCCCCAGGGACAGACAAGGCACCCCTAGGGACACCTATGGGACAGCCAGGGACCCCCAGGGACAGCCAGGGCACCCCCAGGGACACCTAGGGGACAGCCAGGGCACCCCAGGGACGCCTTGGGGACAGCAAGGCACCCCAAGGACACCTAGGGGACAGCCAGGGCACCCCAGGGAAAGCCAGGGCACCCCAGGGACACCTAGGGGACAGCCAGGGACCCCCAGGGACAGCCAGGGCACCCCCAGGGACTCCAGGGCATCCCCAGGGTCACCTCGGGGAAAGGCAGGGCACCCCCAGGGACACCTAGGGGACAGCAAGGCACCCCAGGGACACCCTGGGCACCCCCAGGGACACATAAGGGACAGCCAGGGTACCCCAGGGACACCAAGGGGACAGCCAGGGCACCCCCAGGGACACCTAGGGGACAGGCAGGGCACCCCAGGGACAGCCAGGGCCCCCCCAGGGATAGCCAGGGCATCCCCGGGGACACCTAGGGGACAGCCAGGGCACCCCAGGGACACCCAGGGCACCCCCAGGGACACCAAGGGGACAGCCAGGGCACCTCCAGGGACACCTAGGGGACAGGCAGGTCACCCCCAGGGACACCTAGGGGACAGCCAGAGCACCCCAGGGACAGCCAGGGTACCCCCAGGGACCCCTAGGGGACAGCCAGGGTACCCCCCAGGGACAGCCGGGGCACCCCTAGAGCACCTCGGGGACACCCAGGGCACCCCCAGGGACACGTAGGGGACAGCTAGGGCACACCAGGGACAGCCAGGGCACCCCCAGGGACACTTAGGGGACAGCCAGGGCCCTCCCAGGGACACCAGGGTACACCCAGGGCCCCCCCAGGGACAGACAAGGCACCCCTAGGGACACCTATGGGACAGCCAGGGACCCCCAGGGACAGCCAGGGCACCCCCAGGGACACCTAGGGGACAGCCAGGGCACCCCAGGGAAAGCCAGGGCACCCCAGGGACACCTAGGGGACAGCCAGGGACCCCCAGGGACAGCCAGGGTACCCCCAGGGACCCCTAGGGGACAGCCAGGGTACCCCCAGGGACACGTAGGGGACAGCTAGGGCACACCAGGGGCAGCCAGGGCACCCCCAGGGACACCTAGGGGACAGCCAAGGCACCCAAGGGACACCCAGGGCACCCCCAGGGACACGTAGGGGACAGCTAGGGCACACCAGGGACAGCCAGGGCACCCCCAGGGACACCTAGGGGACAGCCAGGGCACCCCAGGGACACCCAGGGGACCCCCAGGGACACGTAGGGGACAGCTAGGGCATCCCCAGGGACACCAGAGCACCCCCAGGGACACTTAGGGGACAGCCAGGGCCCTCCCAGGGACACCAGGGTACACCCAGGGCCCCCCCAGGGACAGACAAGGCACCCCTAGGGACACCTATGGGACAGCCAGGGACCCCCAGGGACAGCCAGGGCACCCCCAGGGACACCTAGGGGACAGCCAGGGCACCCCAGGGACGCCTTGGGGACAGCAAGGCACCCCAAGGACACCTAGGGGACAGCCAGGGCACCCCAGGGAAAGCCAGGGCACCCCAGGGACACCTAGGGGACAGCCAGGGACCCCCAGGGACAGACAGGGCACCCCCAGGGACTCCAGGGCATCCCCAGGGTCACCTCGGGGAAAGGCAGGGCACCCCCAGGGACACCTAGGGGACAGCAAGGCACCCCAGGGACACCCTGGGCACCCCCAGGGACACATAAGGGACAGCCAGGGTACCCCAGGGACACCAAGGGGACAGCCAGGGCACCCCCAGGGACACCTAGGGGACAGGCAGGGCACCCCAGGGACAGCCAGGGCCCCCCCAGGGATAGCCAGGGCATCCCCGGGGACACCTAGGGGACAGCCAGGGCACCCCAGGGACACCCAGGGCACCCCCAGGGACACCAAGGGGACAGCCAGGGCACCTCCAGGGACACCTATGGGACAGCCAGGGCACCCCCAGGGACACCAAGGGGACAGCCAGGGCACCCCAGGGACAGCCAGGGTACCCCCAGGGACCCCTAGAAGACAGCCAGGGTACCCCCCAGGGACAGCCGGGGCACCCCTAGAGCACCTCGGGGACACCCAGGGCACCCCCAGGGACACGTAGGGGACAGCTAGGGCACACCAGGGACAGCCAGGGCACCCCCAGGGACACTTAGGGGACAGCCAGGGCCCTCCCAGGGACACCAGGGTACACCCAGGGCCCCCCCAGGGACAGACAAGGCACCCCTAGGGACACCTATGGGACAGCCAGGGACCCCCAGGGACAGCCAGGGCACCCCCAGGGACACCTAGGGGACAGCCAGGGCACCCCAGGGACGCCTTGGGGACAGCAAGGCACCCCAAGGACCCCTAGGGGACAGCCTGGGCACCCCCAGGGACAGCCGGGGCACCCCTAGAGCACCTCAGGGACACCCAGGGCACCCCCAGGGACACGTAGGGGACAGCTAGGGCACACCAGGGACAGCCAGGGCACCCCCAGGGACACCTAGGGGACAGCCAGGGCACCCCAGGGACACCCAGGGCACCCCCAGGGACAGCTAGGGGACAGCCAGGGCACCCCCAGGGACACTTAGGGGACAGCCAGGGCCCTCCCAGGGACACCAGGGTACACCCAGGGCCCCCCCAGGGACAGACAAGGCACCCCTAGGGACACCTATGGGACAGCCAGGGACCCCCAGGGACAGCCAGGGCACCCCCAGGGACACCTAGGGGACAGCCAGGGCACCCCAGGGACGCCTTGAGGACAGCCAGGGCACCCCAGGGACACTCAGGGCACCCCAGGGACACCTAGGGGACATCAAGGGCACCCCAGAGGCAGCCACGGCACCCCACAGATAGCCAGGGAACCCCCAGGGACACCTAAGGGACAGCCAGGGCACCCCCAGGGACACCTAAGGAACAGCCAGGGCACCCCCAGGGACACCTATGGGACAGCCAGGGCAGCCCTGGGACACCTAGGGGACAGCCAGGGCACCCCCAGGGACACCTATAGGAAAGCCTGGGCACCCCAGGGACAGCCAGGGCACCCCAGGAACACCTAGGGGACAGCCAGGGCCCCCCAGGGACACCTAGAAGACAGCCAGGGCACCACAGGAACAGCCAGGGCACCCCCGGGGACACCCAGGGGACCCCAGGGACACCTAGGCGACAGCCAGGGCACCCAGAGGGACACCCAGGGCACCCCCAGGGACACCTAGGGGACAGCCAGGGCACTCCCAGGGACACCTAGGGGACAGGAATGGCACCCTTGGGACAGCCAGGGCTCCCCCAGGGACAACTAGGGGACAGCCAGGGACCCCCAGGGACACCTAGGTGACAGCCAGGGCACTCCCAGGGACACCTAGGGGACAGGCAGGGCACCCTAGGGTCAGCCAGGGCTCCCCCAGGGACAACTAGGGGACAGCCAGGGTACCCCCAGGGACACGTAGGGGACAGCTAGGGCACACCAGGGACAGCCAGGGCACCCCCAGGGACACCTAGGGGACAGGCAGGTCACCCCCAGGGACACCTAGGGGACAGCCAGGGCACCCCAGGGACAGCCAGGGCACCCCCAGGGACACCTAGGGGACAGCCAGGGTACCCCCAGGGACACGTAGGGGACAGCTAGGGCACACCAGGGGCAGCCAGGGCACCCCCAGGGACACCTAGAGGACAGCCAAGGCACCCAAGGGACACCCAGGGGACCCCCAGGGACACGTAGGGGACAGCTAGGGCATCCCCAGGGACACCAGAGCACCCCCAGGGACACTTAGGGGACAGCCAGGGCCCTCCCAGGGACACCAGGGTACACCCAGGGCCCCCCCAGGGACAGACAAGGCACCCCTAGGGACACCTATGGGACAGCCAGGGACCCCCAGGGACAGCCAGGGCACCCCCAGGGACACCTAGGGGACAGCCAGGGCACCCCAGGGACGCCTTGGGGACAGCAAGGCACCCCAAGGACACCTAGGGGACAGCCAGGGCACCCCAGGGAAAGCCAGGGCACCCCAGGGACACCTAGGGGACAGCCAGGGACCCCCAGGGACAGCCAGGGCACCCCCAGGGACTCCAGGGCATCCCCAGGGTCACCTCGGGGAAAGGCAGGGCACCCCCAGGGACACCTAGGGGACAGCAAGGCACCCCAGGGACACCCTGGGCACCCCCAGGGACACATAAGGGACAGCCAGGGTACCCCAGGGACACCAAGGGGACAGCCAGGGCACCCCCAGGGACACCTAGGGGACAGGCAGGGCACCCCAGGGACAGCCAGGGCCCCCCCAGGGATAGCCAGGGCATCCCCGGGGACACCTAGGGGACAGCCAGGGCACCCCAGGGACACCCAGGGCACCCCCAGGGACACCAAGGGGACAGCCAGGGCACCTCCAGGGACACCTATGGGACAGCCAGGGCACCCCCAGGGACACCAAGGGGACAGCCAGAGCACCCCAGGGACAGCCAGGGTACCCCCAGGGACCCCTAGGGGACAGCCAGGGTACCCCCCAGGGACAGCCGGGGCACCCCTAGAGCACCTCGGGGACACCCAGGGCACCCCCAGGGACACGTAGGGGACAGCCAGAGCACCCCAGGGACAGCCAGGGTACCCCCAGGGACCCCTAGGGGACAGCCAGGGTACCCCCCAGGGACAGCCGGGGCACCCCTAGAGCACCTCGGGGACACCCAGGGCACCCCCAGGGACACGTAGGGGACAGCTAGGGCACACCAGGGACAGCCAGGGCACCCCCAGGGACACTTAGGGGACAGCCAGGGCCCTCCCAGGGACACCAGGGTACACCCAGGGCCCCCCCAGGGACAGACAAGGCACCCCTAGGGACACCTATGGGACAGCCAGGGACCCCCAGGGACAGCCAGGGCACCCCCAGGGACACCTAGGGGACAGCCAGGGCACCCCAGGGAAAGCCAGGGCACCCCAGGGACACCTAGGGGACAGCCAGGGACCCCCAGGGACAGCCAGGGCACCCCCAGGGACTCCAGGGCATCCCCAGGGACACCTAGGGGACAGCCAGGGCACCCCCAGGTACAGCCAGGGGACAGCCAGGGCTTCCCCAGAGGTTGAAGGGGCCCCCCCGCTCCAAACCCAGCACGGATGCCTGCGTTGCGGCCCCCCAAAAACCCATGGCCGCCCCTCGAGCAGATATCGACCCCCCCACAGCATCATTGATCCCCACCCGAGTGTCACTGACCCCCCCAATGTCATTGATGCCCCCCCAATATTCCATTGATCCTTCCTCAGCGTCGCTGACCCCCCCCAAAATTCCATTGATCCCCTCCACTTGATCCCGCCCTTTTTCTCCCCTCACGTTTCCCGCACTTTTTCGTGGGGAACGACCCCTGAGGGGTCCTGTGGAAGGATTCTGGAGGTCCGAGGGGTGAATTTGGGGTTTGAAGGGAGGTTTTGGGGGGTCCCAGGGATGGATTTGGGGGTTTTTGGGGGTCCAAGGGATGGATTTGGGGGTCCCGGGGTGGATCTGGGGTCCTGGGGAGGTTTTGGGGGGTCCCAGGGGTGGATTTGGGGTTCATGGGGAGGGGTTTGGGGGTTTTTTGGGGCCTCAGGGGTGAATTTGGGGTCCGGGGAGAGGTTTTGGGGGCTTTTTGGGGTCCCAGGGGTGAATTTGGGGTCTGGGGAGGGGTTTTTGGGGGTCCCTCACCTGCAGGGCGTCGCGGGGGTGGCAGGGGAGGGGGCAGCGGGGGGGGCCCAGCGCCCACCCCCCCTTGGGCTTCAGGAGGGCGTCGATGAGACCGAAACAGCTCGGGGGGGTGGGGGGGGTCAAAAACGGGGGGGGGTCACGGGCTGGAACCCCCCAGTGCCCCCCAAACCACCCCCAGGGCCCCCCCGACCTCCAGGAGCCCGCAAAACCCTCCTCAGGTTCCTTTGATGCCTCAAATGGGCCGACCAAACCTCCCGAAGATCCCCGAAAAACACCCACAGCAGCCCCTTGAGACTCCCCGCAGACCCCCCAAACCCCTCCAGGACAACTGGGGACCCCCAGGACCCCCCAAAATCCGCCCCCCCCTCCCCCTGAGGCCTCATTTGACCCGCTCCACGTTGCGGACAGGCACCAGCTGATCAAGCCACAAGCACCAGCACCTGCGGGACTGGGATGGACTGGGAGCACTGGGAGGGTGATCAGAGAGAACTGGGATGGACGGGGAGTGGACTGGGACGAACTGGCAGGCGTGTGGGGGTCCATGGTGGGCACACGGTGCCTTACTGGTCTGTACTGGGATGGGTCTAATGGCCCCAGGGGAGGGGGTGTGGCCACACCGGTCCAGACTGGGAGGGGTGTCACCATGGCGCCAGAGGCGGAGTCGAGGATACGAGCGAGGCAGGGACACCTAGGGGACAGCCAGGGCACCCCCAGGGACACCTAAAGGACAGCCAGGGCACCCCAGGGACACCTAGGGGACAGCCAGGGCACCCACAGGGACACTCAGGGCACCCCAGGGACACCTAGGGGACATCAAGGGCACCCCAGAGGCAGCCACGGCACCCCACAGATAGCCAGGGAACCCCCAGGGACACCTAAGGGACAGCCAGGGCAACCCCAGGGACACCTAAGGAACAGCCAGGGCACCCCCAGGGACACCTAGGGGACAGCCAGGGCAGCCCTGGGACACCTACGGGACAGCCAGGGCACCCCCAGGGACACCTAGGGGACAGCCAGGGCACCCCAGGGACAGCCAGGGTACCCCCAGGGACCCCTAGGGGACAGCCAGGGTACCCCCAGGGACACGTAGGGGACAGCTAGGGCACACCAGGGACAGCCAGGGCACCCCCAGGGACACCTAGGGGACAGCCAGGGCACCCCAGGGACACCCAGGGCACCCCCAGGGACACGTAGGGGACAGCTAGGGCACACCAGGGACAGCCAGGGCACCCCCAGGGACACCTAGGAGACAGCCAGGGCACCCCAGGGACACCCAGGGGACCCCCAGGGACACGTAGGGGACAGCTAGGGCATCCCCAGGGACACCAGAGCACCCCCAGGGACACTTAGGGGACAGCCAGGGCCCTCCCAGGGACACCAGGGTACACCCAGGGCCCCCCCAGGGACAGACAAGGCACCCCTAGGGACACCTATGGGACAGCCAGGGACCCCCAGGGACAGCCAGGGCACCCCCAGGGACACCTAGGGGACAGCCAGGGCACCCCAGGGATGCCTTGGGGACAGCAAGGCACCCCAAGGACACCTAGGGGACAGCCAGGGCACCCCAGGGAAAGCCAGGGCACCCCAGGGACAGCCAGGGTACCCCCAGGGACAGCCGGGGCACCCCTAGAGCACCTCAGGGACACCCAGGGCACCCCCAGGGACACGTAGGGGACAGCTAGGGCACACCAGGGACAGCCAGGGCACCCCCAGGGACACCTAGGGGACAGCCAGGGCACCCCAGGGACACCCAGGGCACCCCCAGGGACAGCTAGGGGACAGCCAGGGCATCCCCAGGGACACCAGAGCACCCCCAGGGACACTTAGGGGACAGCCAGGGCCCTCCCAGGGACACCAGGGTACACCCAGAGCCCCCCCAGGGACAGACAAGGCACCCCTAGGGACACCTATGGGACAGCCAGGGACCCCCAGGGACAGCCAGGGCACCCCCAGGGACACCTAGGGGACAGCCAGGGCACCCCAGGGACGCCTTGGGGACAGCCAGGGCACCCCAGGGACAGCCTGGGCACCCCAGGGACACCTAGGGAACATCAAGGGCACCCCAGAGGCAGCCACGGCACCCCACAGATAGCCAGGGAACCCCCAGGGACACCTAAGGGACAGCCAGGGCACCCCCAGGGGCACCTAAGGAACAGCCAGGGCACCCCCAGGGACACCTATGGGACAGCCAGGGCAGCCCTGGGACACCTAGGGGACAGCCAGGGCACCCCCAGGGACACCTATAGGAAAGCCTGGGCACCCCAGGGACAGCCAGGGCACCCCAGGAACACCTAGGGGACAGCCAGGGCCCCCCAGGGACACCTAGAAGACAGCCAGGGCACCACAGGAACAGCCAGGGCACCCCCGGGGACACCCAGGGGACCCCAGGGACACCTAGGCGACAGCCAGGGCACCCAGAGGGACACCCAGGGCACCCCCAGGGACACCTAGGGGACAGCCAGGGCACTCCCAGGGACACCTAGGGGACAGGAAGGGCACCCTTGGGACAGCCAGGGCTCCCCCAGGGACAACTAGGGGACAGCCAGGGACCCCCAGGGACACCTAGGTGACAGCCAGGGCACTCCCAGGGACACCTAGGGGACAGGCAGGGCACCCTAGGGTCAGCCAGGGCTCCCCCAGGGACAACTAGGGGACAGCCAGGGTACCCCCAGGGACAGGTAGGGGACAGCTAGGGCACACCAGGGACAGCCAGGGCACCCCCAGGGACACCTAGGGGACAGGCAGGTCACCCCCAGGGACACCTAGGGGACAGCCAGGGCACCCCAGGGACAGCCAGGGTACCCCCAGGGACCCCTAGGGGACAGCCAGGGTACCCCCAGGGACACGTAGGGGACAGCTAGGGCACACCAGGGGCAGCCAGGGCACCCCCAGGGACACCTAGGGGACAGCCAAGGCACCCAAGGGACACCCAGGGCACCCCCAGGGACACGTAGGGGACAGCTAGGGCACACCAGGGACAGCCAGGGCACCCCCAGGGACACCTAGGAGACAGCCAGGGCACCCCAGGGACACCCAGGGGACCCCCAGGGACACGTAGGGGACAGCTAGGGCATCCCCAGGGACACCAGAGCACCCCCAGGGACACTTAGGGGACAGCCAGGGCCCTCCCAGGGACACCAGGGTACACCCAGGGCCCCCCCAGGGACAGACAAGGCACCCCTAGGGACACCTATGGGACAGCCAGGGACCCCCAGGGACAGCCAGGGCACCCCCAGGGACACCTAGGGGACAGCCAGGGCACCCCAGGGACGCCTTGGGGACAGCAAGGCACCCCAAGGACACCTAGGGGACAGCCAGGGCACCCCAGGGAAAGCCAGGGCACCCCAGGGACACCTAGGGGACAGCCAGGGACCCCCAGGGACAGCCAGGGCACCCCCAGGGACTCCAGGGCATCCCCAGGGTCACCTCGGGGAAAGGCAGGGCACCCCCAGGGACACCTAGGGGACAGCAAGGCACCCCAGGGACACCCTGGGCACCCCCAGGGACACATAAGGGACAGCCAGGGTACCCCAGGGACACCAAGGGGACAGCCAGGGCACCCCCAGGGACACCTAGGGGACAGGCAGGGCACCCCAGGGACAGCCAGGGCCCCCCCAGGGATAGCCAGGGCATCCCCGGGGACACCTAGGGGACAGCCAGGGCACCCCAGGGACACCCAGGGCACCCCCAGGGACACCAAGGGGACAGCCAGGGCACCTCCAGGGACACCTAGGGGACAGGCAGGTCACCCCCAGGGACACCTAGGGGACAGCCAGAGCACCCCAGGGACAGCCAGGGTACCCCCAGGGACCCCTAGGGGACAGCCAGGGTACCCCCCAGGGACAGCCGGGGCACCCCTAGAGCACCTCGGGGACACCCAGGGCACCCCCAGGGACACGTAGGGGACAGCTAGGGCACACCAGGGACAGCCAGGGCACCCCCAGGGACACTTAGGGGACAGCCAGGGCCCTCCCAGGGACACCAGGGTACACCCAGGGCCCCCCCAGGGACAGACAAGGCACCCCTAGGGACACCTATGGGACAGCCAGGGACCCCCAGGGACAGCCAGGGCACCCCCAGGGACACCTAGGGGACAGCCAGGGCACCCCAGGGAAAGCCAGGGCACCCCAGGGACACCTAGGGGACAGCCAGGGACCCCCAGGGACAGCCAGGGTACCCCCAGGGACCCCTAGGGGACAGCCAGGGTACCCCCAGGGACACGTAGGGGACAGCTAGGGCACACCAGGGGCAGCCAGGGCACCCCCAGGGACACCTAGGGGACAGCCAAGGCACCCAAGGGACACCCAGGGCACCCCCAGGGACACGTAGGGGACAGCTAGGGCACACCAGGGACAGCCAGGGCACCCCCAGGGACACCTAGGGGACAGCCAGGGCACCCCAGGGACACCCAGGGGACCCCCAGGGACACGTAGGGGACAGCTAGGGCATCCCCAGGGACACCAGAGCACCCCCAGGGACACTTAGGGGACAGCCAGGGCCCTCCCAGGGACACCAGGGTACACCCAGGGCCCCCCCAGGGACAGACAAGGCACCCCTAGGGACACCTATGGGACAGCCAGGGACCCCCAGGGACAGCCAGGGCACCCCCAGGGACACCTAGGGGACAGCCAGGGCACCCCAGGGACGCCTTGGGGACAGCAAGGCACCCCAAGGACACCTAGGGGACAGCCAGGGACCCCCAGGGACAGACAGGGCACCCCCAGGGACTCCAGGGCATCCCCAGGGTCACCTCGGGGAAAGGCAGGGCACCCCCAGGGACACCTAGGGGACAGCAAGGCACCCCAGGGACACCCTGGGCACCCCCAGGGACACATAAGGGACAGCCAGGGTACCCCAGGGACACCAAGGGGACAGCCAGGGCACCCCCAGGGACACCTAGGGGACAGGCAGGGCACCCCAGGGACAGCCAGGGCCCCCCCAGGGATAGCCAGGGCATCCCCGGGGACACCTAGGGGACAGCCAGGGCACCCCAGGGACACCCAGGGCACCCCCAGGGACACCAAGGGGACAGCCAGGGCACCTCCAGGGACACCTATGGGACAGCCAGGGCACCCCCAGGGACACCAAGGGGACAGCCAGGGCACCCCAGGGACAGCCAGGGTACCCCCAGGGACCCCTAGGGGACAGCCAGGGTACCCCCCAGGGACAGCCGGGGCACCCCTAGAGCACCTCGGGGACACCCAGGGCACCCCCAGGGACACGTAGGGGACAGCTAGGGCACACCAGGGACAGCCAGGGCACCCCCAGGGACACTTAGGGGACAGCCAGGGCCCTCCCAGGGACACCAGGGTACACCCAGGGCCCCCCCAGGGACAGACAAGGCACCCCTAGGGACACCTATGGGACAGCCAGGGCACCCCAGGGACAGCCAGGGCACCCCCAGGGACACCTAGGGGACAGCCAGGGCACCCCAGGGAAAGCCAGGGCACCCCAGGGACACCTAGGGGACAGCCAGGGCCCCCCAGGGACACCTAGAAGACAGCCAGGGCACCACAGGAACAGCCAGGGCACCCCCGGGGACACCCAGGGGACCCCAGGGACACCTAGGCGACAGCCAGGGCACCCAGAGGGACACCCAGGGCACCCCCAGGGACACCTAGGGGACAGCCAGGGCACTCCCAGGGACACCTAGGGGACAGGAAGGGCACCCTTGGGACAGCCAGGGCTCCCCCAGGGACAACTAGGGGACAGCCAGGGACCCCCAGGGACACCTAGGTGACAGCCAGGGCACTCCCAGGGACACCTAGGGGACAGGCAGGGCACCCTAGGGTCAGCCAGGGCTCCCCCAGGGACAACTAGGGGACAGCCAGGGTACCCCCAGGGACAGGTAGGGGACAGCTAGGGCACACCAGGGACAGCCAGGGCACCCCCAGGGACACCTAGGGGACAGGCAGGTCACCCCCAGGGACACCTAGGGGACAGCCAGGGCACCCCAGGGACAGCCAGGGTACCCCCAGGGACCCCTAGGGGACAGCCAGGGTACCCCCAGGGACACGTAGGGGACAGCTAGGGCACACCAGGGGCAGCCAGGGCACCCCCAGGGACACCTAGGGGACAGCCAAGGCACCCAAGGGACACCCAGGGCACCCCCAGGGACACGTAGGGGACAGCTAGGGCACACCAGGGACAGCCAGGGCACCCCCAGGGACACCTAGGGGACAGCCAGGGCACCCCAGGGACACCCAGGGGACCCCCAGGGACACGTAGGGGACAGCTAGGGCATCCCCAGGGACACCAGAGCACCCCCAGGGACACTTAGGGGACAGCCAGGGCCCTCCCAGGGACACCAGGGTACACCCAGGGCCCCCCCAGGGACAGACAAGGCACCCCTAGGGACACCTATGGGACAGCCAGGGACCCCCAGGGACAGCCAGGGCACCCCCAGGGACACCTAGGGGACAGCCAGGGCACCCCAGGGACGCCTTGGGGACAGCAAGGCACCCCAAGGACACCTAGGGGACAGCCAGGGCACCCCAGGGAAAGCCAGGGCACCCCAGGGACACCTAGGGGACAGCCAGGGACCCCCAGGGACAGCCAGGGCACCCCCAGGGACTCCAGGGCATCCCCAGGGTCACCTCGGGGAAAGGCAGGGCACCCCCAGGGACACCTAGGGGACAGCAAGGCACCCCAGGGACACCCTGGGCACCCCCAGGGACACATAAGGGACAGCCAGGGTACCCCAGGGACACCAAGGGGACAGCCAGGGCACCCCCAGGGACACCTAGGGGACAGGCAGGGCACCCCAGGGACAGCCAGGGCCCCCCCAGGGATAGCCAGGGCATCCCCGGGGACACCTAGGGGACAGCCAGGGCACCCCAGGGACACCCAGGGCACCCCCAGGGACACCAAGGGGACAGCCAGGGCACCTCCAGGGACACCTAGGGGACAGGCAGGTCACCCCCAGGGACACCTAGGGGACAGCCAGAGCACCCCAGGGACAGCCAGGGTACCCCCAGGGACCCCTAGGGGACAGCCAGGGTACCCCCCAGGGACAGCCGGGGCACCCCTAGAGCACCTCGGGGACACCCAGGGCACCCCCAGGGACACGTAGGGGACAGCTAGGGCACACCAGGGACAGCCAGGGCACCCCCAGGGACACTTAGGGGACAGCCAGGGCCCTCCCAGGGACACCAGGGTACACCCAGGGCCCCCCCAGGGACAGACAAGGCACCCCTAGGGACACCTATGGGACAGCCAGGGACCCCCAGGGACAGCCAGGGCACCCCCAGGGACACCTAGGGGACAGCCAGGGCACCCCAGGGAAAGCCAGGGCACCCCAGGGACACCTAGGGGACAGCCAGGGACCCCCAGGGACAGCCAGGGTACCCCCAGGGACCCCTAGGGGACAGCCAGGGTACCCCCAGGGACACGTAGGGGACAGCTAGGGCACACCAGGGGCAGCCAGGGCACCCCCAGGGACACCTAGGGGACAGCCAAGGCACCCAAGGGACACCCAGGGCACCCCCAGGGACACGTAGGGGACAGCTAGGGCACACCAGGGACAGCCAGGGCACCCCCAGGGACACCTAGGGGACAGCCAGGGCACCCCAGGGACACCCAGGGGACCCCCAGGGACACGTAGGGGACAGCTAGGGCATCCCCAGGGACACCAGAGCACCCCCAGGGACACTTAGGGGACAGCCAGGGCCCTCCCAGGGACACCAGGGTACACCCAGGGCCCCCCCAGGGACAGACAAGGCACCCCTAGGGACACCTATGGGACAGCCAGGGACCCCCAGGGACAGCCAGGGCACCCCCAGGGACACCTAGGGGACAGCCAGGGCACCCCAGGGACGCCTTGGGGACAGCAAGGCACCCCAAGGACACCTAGGGGACAGCCAGGGCACCCCAGGGAAAGCCAGGGCACCCCAGGGACACCTAGGGGACAGCCAGGGACCCCCAGGGACAGACAGGGCACCCCCAGGGACTCCAGGGCATCCCCAGGGTCACCTCGGGGAAAGGCAGGGCACCCCCAGGGACACCTAGGGGACAGCAAGGCACCCCAGGGACACCCTGGGCACCCCCAGGGACACATAAGGGACAGCCAGGGTACCCCAGGGACACCAAGGGGACAGCCAGGGCACCCCCAGGGACACCTAGGGGACAGGCAGGGCACCCCAGGGACAGCCAGGGCCCCCCCAGGGATAGCCAGGGCATCCCCGGGGACACCTAGGGGACAGCCAGGGCACCCCAGGGACACCCAGGGCACCCCCAGGGACACCAAGGGGACAGCCAGGGCACCTCCAGGGACACCTATGGGACAGCCAGGGCACCCCCAGGGACACCAAGGGGACAGCCAGGGCACCCCAGGGACAGCCAGGGTACCCCCAGGGACCCCTAGAAGACAGCCAGGGTACCCCCCAGGGACAGCCGGGGCACCCCTAGAGCACCTCGGGGACACCCAGGGCACCCCCAGGGACACGTAGGGGACAGCTAGGGCACACCAGGGACAGCCAGGGCACCCCCAGGGACACTTAGGGGACAGCCAGGGCCCTCCCAGGGACACCAGGGTACACCCAGGGCCCCCCCAGGGACAGACAAGGCACCCCTAGGGACACCTATGGGACAGCCAGGGACCCCCAGGGACAGCCAGGGCACCCCCAGGGACACCTAGGGGACAGCCAGGGCACCCCAGGGACGCCTTGGGGACAGCAAGGCACCCCAAGGACCCCTAGGGGACAGCCTGGGCACCCCCAGGGACAGCCGGGGCACCCCTAGAGCACCTCAGGGACACCCAGGGCACCCCCAGGGACACGTAGGGGACAGCTAGGGCACACCAGGGACAGCCAGGGCACCCCCAGGGACACCTAGGGGACAGCCAGGGCACCCCAGGGACACCCAGGGCACCCCCAGGGACAGCTAGGGGACAGCCAGGGCACCCCCAGGGACACTTAGGGGACAGCCAGGGCCCTCCCAGGGACACCAGGGTACACCCAGGGCCCCCCCAGGGACAGACAAGGCACCCCTAGGGACACCTATGGGACAGCCAGGGACCCCCAGGGACAGCCAGGGCACCCCCAGGGACACCTAGGGGACAGCCAGGGCACCCCAGGGACGCCTTGAGGACAGCCAGGGCACCCCAGGGACACTCAGGGCACCCCAGGGACACCTAGGGGACATCAAGGGCACCCCAGAGGCAGCCACGGCACCCCACAGATAGCCAGGGAACCCCCAGGGACACCTAAGGGACAGCCAGGGCACCCCCAGGGACACCTAAGGAACAGCCAGGGCACCCCCAGGGACACCTATGGGACAGCCAGGGCAGCCCTGGGACACCTAGGGGACAGCCAGGGCACCCCCAGGGACACCTATAGGAAAGCCTGGGCACCCCAGGGACAGCCAGGGCACCCCAGGAACACCTAGGGGACAGCCAGGGCCCCCCAGGGACACCTAGAAGACAGCCAGGGCACCACAGGAACAGCCAGGGCACCCCCGGGGACACCCAGGGGACCCCAGGGACACCTAGGCGACAGCCAGGGCACCCAGAGGGACACCCAGGGCACCCCCAGGGACACCTAGGGGACAGCCAGGGCACTCCCAGGGACACCTAGGGGACAGGAATGGCACCCTTGGGACAGCCAGGGCTCCCCCAGGGACAACTAGGGGACAGCCAGGGACCCCCAGGGACACCTAGGTGACAGCCAGGGCACTCCCAGGGACACCTAGGGGACAGGCAGGGCACCCTAGGGTCAGCCAGGGCTCCCCCAGGGACAACTAGGGGACAGCCAGGGTACCCCCAGGGACACGTAGGGGACAGCTAGGGCACACCAGGGACAGCCAGGG
Source organism: Chamaea fasciata (assembly GCF_029207755.1). NCBI lineage: Eukaryota > Metazoa > Chordata > Aves > Passeriformes > Sylviidae > Chamaea > Chamaea fasciata. Next base: position 19,108 of record NW_027094475.1, read on the forward strand.
CACCCCCAGGGACACCTAGGGGACAGGCAGGTCACCCCCAGGGACACCTAGGGGACAGCCAGGGCACCCCAGGGACAGCCAGGGCACCCCCAGGGACACCTAGGGGACAGCCAGGGTACCCCCAGGGACACGTAGGGGACAGCTAGGGCACACCAGGGGCAGCCAGGGCACCCCCAGGGACACCTAGAGGACAGCCAAGGCACCCAAGGGACACCCAGGGGACCCCCAGGGACACGTAGGGGACAGCTAGGGCATCCCCAGGGACACCAGAGCACCCCCAGGGACACTTAGGGGACAGCCAGGGCCCTCCCAGGGACACCAGGGTACACCCAGGGCCCCCCCAGGGACAGACAAGGCACCCCTAGGGACACCTATGGGACAGCCAGGGACCCCCAGGGACAGCCAGGGCACCCCCAGGGACACCTAGGGGACAGCCAGGGCACCCCAGGGACGCCTTGGGGACAGCAAGGCACCCCAAGGACACCTAGGGGACAGCCAGGGCACCCCAGGGAAAGCCAGGGCACCCCAGGGACACCTAGGGGACAGCCAGGGACCCCCAGGGACAGCCAGGGCACCCCCAGGGACTCCAGGGCATCCCCAGGGTCACCTCGGGGAAAGGCAGGGCACCCCCAGGGACACCTAGGGGACAGCAAGGCACCCCAGGGACACCCTGGGCACCCCCAGGGACACATAAGGGACAGCCAGGGTACCCCAGGGACACCAAGGGGACAGCCAGGGCACCCCCAGGGACACCTAGGGGACAGGCAGGGCACCCCAGGGACAGCCAGGGCCCCCCCAGGGATAGCCAGGGCATCCCCGGGGACACCTAGGGGACAGCCAGGGCACCCCAGGGACACCCAGGGCACCCCCAGGGACACCAAGGGGACAGCCAGGGCACCTCCAGGGACACCTATGGGACAGCCAGGGCACCCCCAGGGACACCAAGGGGACAGCCAGAGCACCCCAGGGACAGCCAGGGTACCCCCAGGGACCCCTAGGGGACAGCCAGGGTACCCCCCAGGGACAGCCGGGGCACCCCTAGAGCACCTCGGGGACACCCAGGGCACCCCCAGGGACACGTAGGGGACAGCCAGAGCACCCCAGGGACAGCCAGGGTACCCCCAGGGACCCCTAGGGGACAGCCAGGGTACCCCCCAGGGACAGCCGGGGCACCCCTAGAGCACCTCGGGGACACCCAGGGCACCCCCAGGGACACGTAGGGGACAGCTAGGGCACACCAGGGACAGCCAGGGCACCCCCAGGGACACTTAGGGGACAGCCAGGGCCCTCCCAGGGACACCAGGGTACACCCAGGGCCCCCCCAGGGACAGACAAGGCACCCCTAGGGACACCTATGGGACAGCCAGGGACCCCCAGGGACAGCCAGGGCACCCCCAGGGACACCTAGGGGACAGCCAGGGCACCCCAGGGAAAGCCAGGGCACCCCAGGGACACCTAGGGGACAGCCAGGGACCCCCAGGGACAGCCAGGGCACCCCCAGGGACTCCAGGGCATCCCCAGGGACACCTAGGGGACAGCCAGGGCCCCCCCAGAGGTTGAAGGGGCCCCCCCGCTCCAAACCCAGCACGGATGCCTGCGTTGCGGCCCCCCAAAAACCCATGGCCGCCCCTCGAGCAGATATCGACCCCCCCACAGCATCATTGATCCCCACCCGAGTGTCACTGACCCCCCCAATGTCATTGATGCCCCCCCAATATTCCATTGATCCTTCCTCAGCGTCGCTGACCCCCCCCAAAATTCCATTGATCCCCTCCACTTGATCCCGCCCTTTTTCTCCCCTCACGTTTCCCGCACTTTTTCGTGGGGAACGACCCCTGAGGGGTCCTGTGGAAGGATTCTGGAGGTCCGAGGGGTGAATTTGGGGTTTGAAGGGAGGTTTTGGGGGGTCCCAGGGATGGATTTGGGGGTTTTTGGGGGTCCAAGGGATGGATTTGGGGGTCCCGGGGTGGATCTGGGGTCCTGGGGAGGTTTTGGGGGGTCCCAGGGGTGGATTTGGGGTTCATGGGGAGGGGTTTGGGGGTTTTTTGGGGCCTCAGGGGTGAATTTGGGGTCCGGGGAGAGGTTTTGGGGGTTTTTTGGGGTCCCAGGGGTGAATTTGGGGTCTGGGGAGGGGTTTTTGGGGGTCCCTCACCTGCAGGGCGTCGCGGGGGTGGCAGGGGAGGGGGCAGCGGGGGGGGCCCAGCGCCCACCCCCCCTTGGGCTTCAGGAGGGCGTCGATGAGACCGAAACAGCTCGGGGGGGTGGGGGGGGTCAAAAACGGGGGGGGGGTCACGGGCTGGAACCCCCCAGTGCCCCCCAAACCACCCCCAGGGCCCCCCCGACCTCCAGGAGCCCGCAAAACCCTCCTCAGGTTCCTTTGATGCCTCAAATGGGCCGACCAAACCTCCCGAAGATCCCCGAAAAACACCCACAGCAGCCCCTTGAGACTCCCCGCAGACCCCCCAAACCCCTCCAGGACAACTGGGGACCCCCAGGACCCCCCAAAATCCGCCCCCCCCCTCCCCCTGAGGCCTCATTTGACCCGCTCCACGTTGCGGACAGGCACCAGCTGATCAAGCCACAAGCACCAGCACCTGCGGGACTGGGATGGACTGGGAGCACTGGGAGGGTGATCAGAGAGAACTGGGATGGACGGGGAGTGGACTGGGACGAACTGGCAGGCGTGTGGGGGTCCATGGTGGGCACACGGTGCCTTACTGGTCTGTACTGGGATGGGTCTAATGGCCCCAGGGGAGGGGGTGTGGCCACACCGGTCCAGACTGGGAGGGGTGTCACCATGGCGCCAGAGGCGGAGTCGAGGATACGAGCGAGGCAGGGACACCTAGGGGACAGCCAGGGCACCCCCAGGGACACCTAAAGGACAGCCAGGGCACCCCAGGGACACCTAGGGGACAGCCAGGGCACCCACAGGGACACTCAGGGCACCCCAGGGACACCTAGGGGACATCAAGGGCACCCCAGAGGCAGCCACGGCACCCCACAGATAGCCAGGGAACCCCCAGGGACACCTAAGGGACAGCCAGGGCAACCCCAGGGACACCTAAGGAACAGCCAGGGCACCCCCAGGGACACCTAGGGGACAGCCAGGGCAGCCCTGGGACACCTACGGGACAGCCAGGGCACCCCCAGGGACACCTAGGGGACAGCCAGGGCACCCCAGGGACAGCCAGGGTACCCCCAGGGACCCCTAGGGGACAGCCAGGGTACCCCCAGGGACACGTAGGGGACAGCTAGGGCACACCAGGGACAGCCAGGGCACCCCCAGGGACACCTAGGGGACAGCCAGGGCACCCCAGGGACACCCAGGGCGCCCCCAGGGACACGTAGGGGACAGCTAGGGCACACCAGGGACAGCCAGGGCACCCCCAGGGACACCTAGGAGACAGCCAGGGCACCCCAGGGACACCCAGGGGACCCCCAGGGACACGTAGGGGACAGCTAGGGCATCCCCAGGGACACCAGAGCACCCCCAGGGACACTTAGGGGACAGCCAGGGCCCTCCCAGGGACACCAGGGTACACCCAGGGCCCCCCCAGGGACAGACAAGGCACCCCTAGGGACACCTATGGGACAGCCAGGGACCCCCAGGGACAGCCAGGGCACCCCCAGGGACACCTAGGGGACAGCCAGGGCACCCCAGGGATGCCTTGGGGACAGCAAGGCACCCCAAGGACACCTAGGGGACAGCCAGGGCACCCCAGGGAAAGCCAGGGCACCCCAGGGACAGCCAGGGTACCCCCAGGGACAGCCGGGGCACCCCTAGAGCACCTCAGGGACACCCAGGGCACCCCCAGGGACACGTAGGGGACAGCTAGGGCACACCAGGGACAGCCAGGGCACCCCCAGGGACACCTAGGGGACAGCCAGGGCACCCCAGGGACACCCAGGGCACCCCCAGGGACAGCTAGGGGACAGCCAGGGCATCCCCAGGGACACCAGAGCACCCCCAGGGACACTTAGGGGACAGCCAGGGCCCTCCCAGGGACACCAGGGTACACCCAGAGCCCCCCCAGGGACAGACAAGGCACCCCTAGGGACACCTATGGGACAGCCAGGGACCCCCAGGGACAGCCAGGGCACCCCCAGGGACACCTAGGGGACAGCCAGGGCACCCCAGGGACGCCTTGGGGACAGCCAGGGCACCCCAGGGACAGCCTGGGCACCCCAGGGACACCTAGGGAACATCAAGGGCACCCCAGAGGCAGCCACGGCACCCCACAGATAGCCAGGGAACCCCCAGGGACACCTAAGGGACAGCCAGGGCACCCCCAGGGGCACCTAAGGAACAGCCAGGGCACCCCCAGGGACACCTATGGGACAGCCAGGGCAGCCCTGGGACACCTAGGGGACAGCCAGGGCACCCCCAGGGACACCTATAGGAAAGCCTGGGCACCCCAGGGACAGCCAGGGCACCCCAGGAACACCTAGGGGACAGCCAGGGCCCCCCAGGGACACCTAGAAGACAGCCAGGGCACCACAGGAACAGCCTGGGCACCCCCGGGGACACCCAGGGGACCCCAGGGACACCTAGGCGACAGCCAGGGCACCCAGAGGGACACCCAGGGCACCCCCAGGGACACCTAGGGGACAGCCAGGGCACTCCCAGGGACACCTAGGGGACAGGAAGGGCACCCTTGGGACAGCCAGGGCTCCCCCAGGGACAACTAGGGGACAGCCAGGGACCCCCAGGGACACCTAGGTGACAGCCAGGGCACTCCCAGGGACACCTAGGGGACAGGCAGGGCACCCTAGGGTCAGCCAGGGCTCCCCCAGGGACAACTAGGGGACAGCCAGGGTACCCCCAGGGACAGGTAGGGGACAGCTAGGGCACACCAGGGACAGCCAGGGCACCCCCAGGGACACCTAGGGGACAGGCAGGTCACCCCCAGGGACACCTAGGGGACAGCCAGGGCACCCCAGGGACAGCCAGGGTACCCCCAGGGACCCCTAGGGGACAGCCAGGGTACCCCCAGGGACACGTAGGGGACAGCTAGGGCACACCAGGGGCAGCCAGGGCACCCCCAGGGACACCTAGGGGACAGCCAAGGCACCCAAGGGACACCCAGGGCACCCCCAGGGACACGTAGGGGACAGCTAGGGCACACCAGGGACAGCCAGGGCACCCCCAGGGACACCTAGGGGACAGCCAGGGCACCCCAGGGACACCCAGGGGACCCCCAGGGACACGTAGGGGACAGCTAGGGCATCCCCAGGGACACCAGAGCACCCCCAGGGACACTTAGGGGACAGCCAGGGCCCTCCCAGGGACACCAGGGTACACCCAGGGCCCCCCCAGGGACAGACAAGGCACCCCTAGGGACACCTATGGGACAGCCAGGGACCCCCAGGGACAGCCAGGGCACCCCCAGGGACACCTAGGGGACAGCCAGGGCACCCCAGGGACGCCTTGGGGACAGCAAGGCACCCCAAGGACACCTAGGGGACAGCCAGGGCACCCCAGGGAAAGCCAGGGCACCCCAGGGACACCTAGGGGACAGCCAGGGACCCCCAGGGACAGCCAGGGCACCCCCAGGGACTCCAGGGCATCCCCAGGGTCACCTCGGGGAAAGGCAGGGCACCCCCAGGGACACCTAGGGGACAGCAAGGCACCCCAGGGACACCCTGGGCACCCCCAGGGACACATAAGGGACAGCCAGGGTACCCCAGGGACACCAAGGGGACAGCCAGGGCACCCCCAGGGACACCTAGGGGACAGGCAGGGCACCCCAGGGACAGCCAGGGCCCCCCCAGGGATAGCCAGGGCATCCCCGGGGACACCTAGGGGACAGCCAGGGCACCCCAGGGACACCCAGGGCACCCCCAGGGACACCAAGGGGACAGCCAGGGCACCTCCAGGGACACCTAGGGGACAGGCAGGTCACCCCCAGGGACACCTAGGGGACAGCCAGAGCACCCCAGGGACAGCCAGGGTACCCCCAGGGACCCCTAGGGGACAGCCAGGGTACCCCCCAGGGACAGCCGGGGCACCCCTAGAGCACCTCGGGGACACCCAGGGCACCCCCAGGGACACGTAGGGGACAGCTAGGGCACACCAGGGACAGCCAGGGCACCCCCAGGGACACTTAGGGGACAGCCAGGGCCCTCCCAGGGACACCAGGGTACACCCAGGGCCCCCCCAGGGACAGACAAGGCACCCCTAGGGACACCTATGGGACAGCCAGGGACCCCCAGGGACAGCCAGGGCACCCCCAGGGACACCTAGGGGACAGCCAGGGCACCCCAGGGAAAGCCAGGGCACCCCAGGGACACCTAGGGGACAGCCAGGGACCCCCAGGGACAGCCAGGGTACCCCCAGGGACCCCTAGGGGACAGCCAGGGTACCCCCAGGGACACGTAGGGGACAGCTAGGGCACACCAGGGGCAGCCAGGGCACCCCCAGGGACACCTAGGGGACAGCCAAGGCACCCAAGGGACACCCAGGGCACCCCCAGGGACACGTAGGGGACAGCTAGGGCACACCAGGGACAGCCAGGGCACCCCCAGGGACACCTAGGGGACAGCCAGGGCACCCCAGGGACACCCAGGGGACCCCCAGGGACACGTAGGGGACAGCTAGGGCATCCCCAGGGACACCAGAGCACCCCCAGGGACACTTAGGGGACAGCCAGGGCCCTCCCAGGGACACCAGGGTACACCCAGGGCCCCCCCAGGGACAGACAAGGCACCCCTAGGGACACCTATGGGACAGCCAGGGACCCCCAGGGACAGCCAGGGCACCCCCAGGGACACCTAGGGGACAGCCAGGGCACCCCAGGGACGCCTTGGGGACAGCAAGGCACCCCAAGGACACCTAGGGGACAGCCAGGGACCCCCAGGGACAGACAGGGCACCCCCAGGGACTCCAGGGCATCCCCAGGGTCACCTCGGGGAAAGGCAGGGCACCCCCAGGGACACCTAGGGGACAGCAAGGCACCCCAGGGACACCCTGGGCACCCCCAGGGACACATAAGGGACAGCCAGGGTACCCCAGGGACACCAAGGGGACAGCCAGGGCACCCCCAGGGACACCTAGGGGACAGGCAGGGCACCCCAGGGACAGCCAGGGCCCCCCCAGGGATAGCCAGGGCATCCCCGGGGACACCTAGGGGACAGCCAGGGCACCCCAGGGACACCCAGGGCACCCCCAGGGACACCAAGGGGACAGCCAGGGCACCTCCAGGGACACCTATGGGACAGCCAGGGCACCCCCAGGGACACCAAGGGGACAGCCAGGGCACCCCAGGGACAGCCAGGGTACCCCCAGGGACCCCTAGGGGACAGCCAGGGTACCCCCCAGGGACAGCCGGGGCACCCCTAGAGCACCTCGGGGACACCCAGGGCACCCCCAGGGACACGTAGGGGACAGCTAGGGCACACCAGGGACAGCCAGGGCACCCCCAGGGACACTTAGGGGACAGCCAGGGCCCTCCCAGGGACACCAGGGTACACCCAGGGCCCCCCCAGGGACAGACAAGGCACCCCTAGGGACACCTATGGGACAGCCAGGGACCCCCAGGGACAGCCAGGGCACCCCCAGGGACACCTAGGGGACAGCCAGGGCACCCCAGGGAAAGCCAGGGCACCCCAGGGACACCTAGGGGACAGCCAGGGACCCCCAGGGACAGCCAGGGCACCCCCAGGGACTCCAGGGCATCCCCAGGGACACCTAGGGGACAGCCAGGGCACCCCCAGGTACAGCCAGGGGACAGCCAGGGCCCCCCCAGAGGTTGAAGGGGCCCCCCCGCTCCAAACCCAGCACGGATGCCTGCGTTGCGGCCCCCCAAAAACCCATGGCCGCCCCTCGAGCTGATATCGACCCCCCCACAGCATCATTGATCCCCACCCGAGTGTCACTGACCCCCCCAATGTCATTGATGCCCCCCCAATATTCCATTGATCCTTCCTCAGCGTCGCTGACCCCCCCCCAAAATTCCATTGATCCCCTCCACTTGATCCCGCCCTTTTTCTCCCCTCACGTTTCCCGCACTTTTTCGTGGGGAACGACCCCTGAGGGGTCCTGTGGAAGGATTCTGGAGGTCCGAGGGGTGAATTTGGGGTTTGAAGGGAGGTTTTGGGGGGTCCCAGGGATGGATTTGGGGGTTTTTTGGGGGTCCAGGGGATGGATTTGGGGGGTCCCGGGGTGGATCTGGGGTCCTGGGGAGGTTTTGGGGGGGTCCCAGGGGTGGATTTGGGGTTCATGGGGAGGGGTTTGGGGGTTTTTTGGGGCCTCAGGGGTGAATTTGGGGTCCGGGGAGAGGTTTTGGGGGTTTTTTGGGGTCCCAGGGGTGAATTTGGGGTCTGGGGAGGGGTTTTTGGGGGTCCCTCACCTGCAGGGCGTCGCGGGGGTGGCAGGGGGAGGGGGGCAGCGGGGGGGGCCCAGCGCCCACCCCCCCTTGGGCTTCAGGAGGGCGTCGATGAGACCGAAACAGCTCGGGGGGGGGGGGGGGTCAAAAACGGGGGGGGGTCACGGGCTGGAACCCCCCAGTGCCCCCCAAACCACCCCCAGGGCCCCCCCGACCTCCAGGAGCCCGCAAAACCCTCCTCAGGTTCCTTTGATGCCTCAAATGGGCCGACCAAACCTCCCGAAGATCCCCGAAAAACACCCACAGCAGCCCCTTGAGACTCCCCGCAGACCCCCCAAACCCCTCCAGGACAACTGGGGACCCCCAGGACCCCCCAAAATCCGCCCCCCCCCTCCCCCTGAGGCCTCATTTGACCCGCTCCACGTTGCGGACAGGCACCAGCTGATCAAGCCACAAGCACCAGCACCTGCGGGACTGGGATGGACTGGGAGCACTGGGAGGGTGATCAGAGAGAACTGGGATGGACGGGGAGTGGACTGGGACGAACTGGCAGGCGTGTGGGGGTCCATGGTGGGCACACGGTGCCTTACTGGTCTGTACTGGGATGGGTCTAATGGCCCCAGGGGAGGGGGTGTGGCCACACCGGTCCAGACTGGGAGGGGTGTCACCATGGCGCCGGAGGCGGAGTCGAGGATACGAGCGAGGCAGGGACACCTAGGGGACAGCCAGGGCACCCCAGGGACACCTAAAGGACAGCCAGGGCACCCCAGGGACACCTAGGGGACAGCCAGGGCACCCCCAGGGACACCTAAAGGACAGCCAGGGCACCCCGGGGACACCTAGGGGACAGCCAGGGCACCCACAGGGACACTCAGGGCACCCCAGGGACACCTAGGGGACATCAAGGGCACCCCAGAGGCAGCCACGGCACCCCACAGATAGCCAGGGAACCCCCAGGGACACCTAAGGGACAGCCAGGGCACCCCCAGGGACCCCTAAGGAACAGCCAGGGCACCCCCAGGGACACCTACGGGACAGCCAGGGCACCCCCAGGGCACCCCAGGGACACCCAGGGCACCCCCAGGGACACCCAGGGCACCCCCAGGGACACCGAGGAGACAGCCAGGGCCCCCCAGGGACACCTAGAAGACAGCCAGGGCACCACAGGAACAGCCAGGGCACCCCCGGGGACACCCAGGGGACCCCAGGGACACCTAGGGGACAGCCAGGGCACCCAGAGGGACACCCAGGGCACCCCCAGGGACACCTAGGGGACAGCCAGGGCACTACCAGGGACACCTAGGGGACAGGCAGGGCACCCTAGGGTCAGCCAGGGCTCCCCCAGGGACACCTAGGGGACAGTCAGGGCACTCCAGGGACACCTAGGGGACAGCCAGAGCACCCCAAGGACAGCCAGGGCACCCCCAGGGACACCTCGGGGACAGGCAGGGCACCCCCAGGGACATCTAGGGGACAGCAAGGCACCCCAGGGACACCCTGGGCACCCCCAGGGACACATAAGGGACAGCCAGGGTACCCCAGGGACACCAAGGGGACAGCCAGGGCACCCCCAGGGACACCTAGGGGACAGCTAGGGCACCCCAGGGACAGCCAGGGCCCCCCCAGGGATAGCCAGGGCATCCCCGGGGACACCTAGGGGACAGCCAGGGCACCCCAGGGACACCCAGGGCACCCCCAGGGACACCAAGGGGACAGCCAGGGCACCTCCAGGGACACCTATGGGACAGCCAGGGCACCCCCAGGGACACCAAGGGGACAGCCAGGGCACTTCCAGGGACACCTAGGGGACAGGGAGGTCACCCCCAGGGACACCAAGGGGACAGCCACGGCACCCCAGGGACACCTAGGGGACAGCCAGGGCACGCCAGGGACAGCCAGGGTACCCCCAGGGACCCCTAGGGGACAGCCTGGGCACCCCCAGGGACAGCCGGGGCACCCCTAGAGCACCTCAGGGACACCCAGGGCACCCCCAGGGACACGTAGGGGACAGCTAGGGCACACCAGGGACAGCCAGGGCACCCCCAGGGACACCCAGGGCACCCCCAGGGACAGCTAGGGGACAGCCAGGGCATCCCCAGGGACACCAGAGCACCCCCAGGGACACTTAGGGGACAGCCAGGGCCCTCCCAGGGACACCAGGGTACACCCAGGGCCCCCCCAGGGACAGACAAGGCACCCCTAGGGACACCTATGGGACAGCCAGGGACCCCCAGGGACAGCCAGGGCACCCCCAGGGACACCTAGGGGACAGCCAGGGCACCCCAGGGACGCCTTGGGGACAGCAAGGCACCCCAAGGACACCTAGGGGACAGCCAGGGCACCCCAGGGACACCTAGGGGACATCAAGGGCACCCCAGAGGCAGCCACGGCACCCCACAGATAGCCAGGGAACCCCCAGGAACACCTAAGGGACAGCCAGGGCACCCCCAGGGACACCTAAGGAACAGCCAGGGCACCCCCAGGGACACCTATGGGACAGCCAGGGCTGCCCTGGGACACCTAGGGGACAGCCAGGGCACCCCCAGGGACACCTATAGGAAAGCCTGGGCACCCCAGGGACAGCCAGGGCACCCCAGGGACACCTAGGGGACAGCCAGGGCCCCCCAGGGACACCTAGAAGACAGCCAGGGCACCACAGGAACAGCCAGGGCACCCCCGGGGACACCCAGGGGACCCCAGGGACACCTAGGCGACAGCCAGGGCACGCAGAGGGACACCCGGGGCACCCCCAGGGACACCTAGGGGACAGCCAGGGCACTCCCAGGGACACCTAGGGGACAGGCAGGGCACCCTTGGGACAGCCAGGGCTCCCCCAGGGACAACTAGGGGACAGCCAGGGTACCCCCAGGGACACGTAGGGGACAGCCAGGGCACCTCCAGGGACACCTAGGGGACAGCCAGGGCACCCCAGGGACAGCGAGGGCACCCCCAGGGACACCTAGGGGACCTCCAGGGCACCCCTAGGGACACGTACGGGACAGCCAGGGCACTCCCAGGGACACCAGGGCACCCCCAGGGCACCCCAGGGACCCACAGGGCACACCCAGGGACACCTAGGGGACAGCCAGGGCACTCCAGGGACACCCAGGGCACCCCCAGGGACACCTAGGGGACAGCCAGGGCACCCCAGGGACACCCCGGGCACCCCCAGGGACACCTAGGGCACCCCCAGGGACACCTAGGGGAAGGCAGGACACCCCCAGGGACACCTAGGGGACAGCCAGGGCACCCCCAGGGACATTTAGGGGTCAGCCAGGGCACTCCAGGGACACCCAGGACACCCCCAGGGACACCTAGGGGACAGCCAGGGCACTCCCAGGGACAGGCAGGGCACCCCCAGGGACACCTAGGGGACAGGCAGGGCACCCCCAGGGACACCGAGAGGAAAGCCAGGGCACCCCCAGGGACACCTAGGGGACAGCCAGGGTACCCCCAGGGACATTTAGGGGACAGCCAGGGCACTCCCAGGGACACTCTGGGCACCCACAGGGACACCTTGGGGACAGCCAGGGCACGCCAGGGACACCCAGGGCACCCCCAGGGACACCTAGGGGACAGCCAGGCCACCCTAGGGACACCTAGGGCACCCCCAGGGACACCTAGGGGACAGCCAGGGCACTCCCAGGGACACCTAGGGGACAGCAAGGGCACCCCCAGGGACAGCCAGGGCACAGGCGGGGCACCCCAGGGACACCGAGGGGACAGGCAGGGCACCCCCAGGGACACGTAGGGGACAGGCAGGGCACCCCACGGACACCAAGGGGACAGCCAAGGCACACCCAGGGACACCTAGGGGACAGCCAGGGTACCCCAGGGACACCTAGGGCACCCGCAGGGACCCGTAGGGGACAGCCAGGGCACCCCAGGGACACCCTGGGCACCCCCAGGGACACCGAGGGGACAGCCAGGGTACCCCAGGGACACCTAGGGCACCCGCAGGGACCCGTAGGGGACAGCCAGGGCACCCCAGGGACACCCTGGGCACCCCCAGGGACACCTAGGGGACAGCCAGGGCACCCCAGGGACACCTAGGGGACAGCGAAGGCAACCCCAGGGACACTTTGGGGACAGCCAGGGCACCCCAGGGACACGCAGGGCACCCCCAGGGACACCGAGGGGACCTCCAGGGTACCCCCAGGGACACGTACGGGACAGCCAGGGCACCCCCAGGGACACCTAGGGCGCCCCCAGGGCACCCTAGGGACAACCAGGGCACCCCCAGGGACACCTAGGGGACAGCCAGGGCACCCCAGGGCACCCCAGGGACACCCAGGGCACCCCCAGGGACACCTAGGGGACAGCCAGGGACACCTAGGGGACAGCCAGGGCACCCCCAGGGACACCTAGGAGACAGCCAGGGCACCCCCAGGGACACCCAGGGCGCCCCCAGGGACACCTAGGGGACAGCCAGGGCACCCCCGGGGACACCGAGGGGACAGCCAGGGCACCCTAGGGACAGCCAGGGCACCCCCAGGGCCACCTAGGGCATAGCCAGGGCACCCCCAGGGACACCTAGAGGACAGGCAGGGCACCCCCAGGGCGCCCCAGGGACACCCAGGGCACTCCCAGGGACAGCTAGGGGACAGCCCGAGCACCCCAAGGACACCCAGGGCACCCCCAGGGACACCTACGGGACAGCAAGGGCACCCCCAGGGACACCCTGGGCACCCCCAGGGACACGTAGGGGACAGCCAGGGCAGCCCAGGGACACTCAGGGCACCCCCAGGGACACCTAGGGAACCTCCAGGGAACCCCAGGGACACCCAGGGCACCCCCATGGACACCTAGGGGACAGGTAGGGCACCCCGATGGACACCTAGGCGACAGCCAGGGCCCCCCCAGGGACACCTAGGGGACAGGCAGGGCACCCCCAGGGCACCCCAGGGACACCCAGGGCACCCCCAGGGACACCAAGGGGACAGCCAGAGCACCCCAGAGACACCCAGGGGACCCCCAGGGACACCTAGGGGACAGCCACGGCACTCCCAGGGACACCCTGGGCACCCCCAGGGACACCGAGGGGACAGCCAGGGCACCCACTGGGCACCCCAAGGACAGTCAGGGCACCCCCAGGGACACCGAGGGGACAGCCAGGGTACTCCAGGGTCAGCCAGGGCACCCCCAGTGCACCCCAGGGACACCCAGGGCAGCTCCAGGGACACCTAGGGGACAGCCAGGGCCCCCCTAGGGACACCTAGGGGACAGCCAGGGAACCCCAGGGACACCCTGTGCACCCCCAGGGACAGCCAGGGCACCCCCAGGGACACCTAGGGGACAGCCAGGGCACCCCCAGGGACACCTAGGAGACAGCCAGGGCACCCCAGGGACACCCATGGCACCCCCAGGGACACCCAGGGCACCCCCAGGGACACCTAGGGGACAGCCAGGGCCCCCCCAGGGACACCTAGGAGACAGCCAGGGCACCCCAGGGACACCCAGGGCACCCCCAGGGACACCTAGGGGACAGCCAGGGCACCCCCAGGGACATTTAGGGGACAGCCAGGGCACTCCAGGGTCACCCAGGGCACCCCCAGGGACACCTATGGGACAGCCAGGGCACCCCCAGGGACACCAAGGGGACAGCCAGGGCACTTCCAGGGACACCTAGGGGACAGGGAGGTCACCCCCAGGGACACCAAGGGGACAGCCACGGCACCCCAGGGACACCTAGGGGACAGCCAGGGCACCCCAGGGAGAGCCAGGGTACCCCCAGGGACCCCTAGGGGACAGCCTGGGCACCCCCAGGGACACGTAGGGGACAGCTAGGGCACACCAGGGACAGCCAGGGCACCCCCAGGGACACCTAGGGGACAGCCAGGGCACCCCAGGGACACCCAGGGCACCCCCAGGGACAGCTAGGGGACAGCCAGGGCATCCCCAGGGACACCAGAGCACCCCCAGGGACACTTAGGGGACAGCCAGGGCCCCCCCAGGGACAGACAAGGGACCCCTAGGGACACCTATGGGACAGCCAGGGACCCCCAGGGACAGCCAGGGCACCCCCAGGGACACCTAAGGGACAGCCAGGGCACCCCAGGGACGCCTTGGGGACAGCAAGGCACCCCAAGGACACCTAGGGGACAGCCAGGGCACCCCAGGGACACTCAGGGCACCCCAGGGACACCTAGGGGACATCAAGGGCACCCCAGAGGCAGCCACGGCACCCCACAGATAGCCAGGGAACCCCCAGGGACACCTAAGGGACAGCCAGGGCACCCCCAGGGACACCTAAGGAACAGCCAGGGCACCCCCAGGGACACCTATGGGACAGCCAGGGCAGCCCTGGGACACCTAGGGGACAGCCAGGGCACCCCCAGGGACACCTATAGGAAAGCCTGGGCACCCCAGGGACAGCCAGGGCACCCCAGGGACACCTAGGGGACAGCCAGGGCCCCCCAGGGACACCTAGAAGACAGCCAGGGCACCACAGGAACAGCCAGGGCACCCCCGGGGACACCCAGGGGACCCCAGGGACACCTAGGGGACAGCCAGGGCACTCCCAGGGACACCTAGGGGACAGGCAGGGCACCCTTGGGACAGCCAGGGCTCCCCCAGGGACAACTAGGGGACAGCCAGGGTACCCCCAGGGACACGTAGGGGACAGCTAGAGCACACCAGGGACAGCCAGGGCACCCCCAGGGACACCTAGGGGACAGGCAGGTCACCCCCAGGGACACCTAGGGGACAGCCAGGGCACCCCAGGGACAGCCAGGGTACCCCCAGGGACCCCTAGGGGACAGCCAGGGTACCCCCAGAGACATGTAGGGGACAGCTAGGGCACACCAGGGACAGCCAGGGCACCCCCAGGGACCCCTAGGGGACAGCCAGGGCACCCCAGGGACACCCAGGGCATCCCCAGGGACACGTAGGGGACAGCTAGGGCACACCAGGGACAGCCAGGGCACCCCCAGGGACACTTAGGGGACAGCCAGGGCCCTCCCAGGGACACCAGGGTACACCCAGGGCCCCCCCAGGGACAGACAAGGCACCCCTAGGGACACCTATGGGACAGCCAGGGACCCCCAGGGACAGCCAGGGCACCCCCAGGGACACCTAGGGGACAGCCAGGGCACCCCAGGGACGCCTTGGGGACAGCAAGGCACCCCAAGGACACCTAGGGGACAGCCAGGGCACCCCAGGGAAAGCCAGGGCACCCCAGGGACACCTAGGGGAAAGGCAGGGCACCCCAGGGACACCCTGGGCACCCCCAGGGACACATAAGGGACAGCCAGGGTACCCCAGGGACACCAAGGGGACAGCCAGGGCACCCCCAGGGACACCTAGGGGACAGGCAGGGCACCCCAGGGACAGCCAGGGCCCCCCCAGGGATAGCCAGGGCATCCCCGGGGACACCTAGGGGACAGCCAGGGCACCTCCAGGGACACCAAGGGGACAGCCAGGGCACCTCCAGGGACACCTATGGGACAGCCAGGGCACCCCCAGGGACACCAAGGGGACAGCCAGGGCACCTCCAGGGACACCTAGGGGACAGGCAGGGCACCCCAGGGACACCTAGGGGACAGCCAGGGACCCCCAGGGACAGCCAGGGCACCCCCAGGGACTCCAGGGCATCCCCAGGGACACCTAGGGGACAGCCAGGGCACCCCCAGGTACAGCCAGGGGACAGCCAGGGCCCCCCCAGAGGTTGAAGGGGCCCCCCCGCTCCAAACCCAGCACGGATGCCTGCGTTGCGGCCCCCCAAAAACCCATGGCCGCCCCTCGAGCTGATATCGACCCCCCCACAGCATCATTGATCCCCACCCGAGTGTCACTGACCCCCCCAATGTCATTGATGCCCCCCCAATATTCCATTGATCCTTCCTCAGCGTCGCTGACCCCCCCCAAAATTCCATTGATCCCCTCCACTTGATCCCGCCCTTTTTCTCCCCTCACGTTTCCCGCCCTTTTTCTCCCCTCACGTTTCCCGCACTTTTTCGTGGGGAACGACCCCTGAGGGGTCCTGTGGAAGGATTCTGGAGGTCCGAGGGGTGAATTTGGGGTTTGAAGGGAGGTTTTGGGGGGTCCCAGGGATGGATTTGGGGGTTTTTGGGGGTCCAAGGGATGGATTTGGGGGTCCCGGGGTGGATCTGGGGTCCTGGGGAGGTTTTGGGGGGTCCCAGGGGTGGATTTGGGGTTCATGGGGAGGGGTTCGGGGGTTTTTTGGGGCCTCAGGGGTGAATTTGGGGTCCGGGGAGGGGTTTTTGGGGGTCCCTCACCTGCAGGGCGTCGCGGGGGTGGCAGGGGGAGGGGGCAGCGGGGGGAGCCCAGCGCCCACCCCCCCTTGGGCTTCAGGAGGGCGTCGATGAGACCGAAACAGCTCGGGGGGGGGGGTGGTCAAAAACGGGGGGGGGTCACGGGCTGGAACCCCCCAGTGCCCCCCAAACCACCCCCAGGGCCCCCCCGACCTCCAGGTGCCCGCAAAACCCTCCTCAGGTTCCTTTGATGCCTCAAATGGGCCGCCCAAACCTCCCGAAGATCCCCGAAAAACACCCACAGCAGCCCCTTGAGACTCCCCGCAGACCCCCCAAACCCCTCCAGGACAACTCGGGACCCCCAGGACCCCCCAAAATCCGCCCCCCCCTCCCCCTGAGGCCTCGTTTGACCCGCTCCACGTTGCGGACAGGCACCAGCTGATCAAGCCACAAGCACCAGCACCTGCGGGACTGGGATGGACTGGGAGCACTGGGAGGGTGATCAGAGAGAACTGGGATGGACGGGGAGTGGACTGGGACGAACTGGCAGGCGTGTCGGGGTGGATGGTGGGCACACGGTGCCTTACTGGTCTATACTGGGATGGGTCCAATGGCCCCAGGGGAGGGGGTGTGGCCACACCGGTCCAGACTGGGAGGGGTGTCACCATGGCGCCGGAGGCGGAGTCGAGGATACGAGCGAGACAGGGACACCTAGGGGACAGCCAGGGCACCCCCAGGGACAGCCAGGGCACCCCCAGGGACACCTAAAGGACAGCCAGGGCACCCCAGGGACACCTAGGGGACAGCCAGGGCACCCACAGGGACACTCAGGGCACCCCAGGGACACCTAGGGGACATCAAGGGCACCCCAGAGGCAGCCACGGCACCCCACAGATAGCCAGGGAACCCCCAGGGACACCTAAGGGACAGCCAGGGCACCCCCAGGGACACCTAAGGAACAGCCAGGGCACCCCCAGGGACACCTATGGGACAGCCAGGGCAGCCCTGGGACACCTAGGGGACAGCCAGGGCACCCCCAGGGACACCTAGGGGACAGCCAGGGCACCCCTGGGACACCCAGGGCACCCCCAGGGACACCAAGGGGACAGCCAGGGCACCTCCAGGGACACCTATGGGACAGCCAGGGCACCCCCAGGGACACCAAGGGGACAGCCAGGGCACTTCCAGGGACACCTAGGGGACAGGGAGGTCACCCCCAGGGACACCAAGGGGACAGCCTGGGCACCCCCAGGGACAGCCGGGGCACCCCTAGAGCACCTCAGGGACACCCAGGGCACCCCCAGGGACACGTAGGGGACAGCTAGGGCACACCAGGGACACCCAGGGCACCCCCAGTGACAGCTAGGGGACAGCCAGGGCATCCCCAGGGACACCAGAGCACCCCCAGGGACACTTAGGGGACAGCCAGGGCCCTCCCAGGGACACCAGGGTACACCCAGGGCCCCCCCAGGGACAGACAAGGCACCCCTAGGGACACCTATGGGACAGCCAGGGACCCCCAGGGACAGCCAGGGCACCCCCAGGGACACCTAGGGGACAGCCAGGGCACCCCAGGGACGCCTTGGGGACAGCAAGGCACCCCAAGGACACCTAGGGGACAGCCAGGGCACCCCAGGGAAAGCCAGGGCACCCCAGGGACACCTAGGGGACAGCCAGGGACCCCCAGGGACAGCCAGGGCACCCCCAGGGACTCCAGGGCATCCCCAGGGACACCTCGGGGAAAGGCAGGGCACCCCCAGGGACACCTAGGGGACAGCAAGGCACCCCAGGGACACCCTGGGCACCCCCAGGGACACATAAGGGACAGCCAGGGCACCCCCAGGGACACCTAGGGGACAGGCAGGGCACCCCAGGGACAGCCAGGGCCCCCCCAGGGATAGCCAGGGCATCCCCGGGGACACCTAGGGGACAGCCAGGGCACCCCAGGGACACCCAGGGCACCCCCAGGGACACCAAGGGGACAGCCAGGGCACCTCCAGGGACACCTAGGGGACAGGCATGTCACCCCCAGGGACACCTAAGGGACAGCCAGGGCACCCCAGGGACAGCCAGGGTACCCCCAGGGACCCCTAGGGGACAGCCAGGGTACCCCCCAGGGACACCTAGGGGACAGCCAGGGCATCCCAGGGACAGTCAGGTCCCCCCAAGGGACACCTAGTGGACAGCCCGTGGACCCCAAGGGACACCTAGGGGACAGCCAGGGCATCCCAGGGACACCTAGGGGACAGCCGGGGCGCCCCCAGGGCCACCTAGGGGAAAGCCAGGGCACCCAGAGCTCCAAGTGCTCTCCAAGGCAGGCTCAAAACCCTTACCAACGATTGGCTTTAATAAAGCAACTCACACAAAGTCACCAGCACCACACGGTTGGTCTGTAACGGCTGCAACAAAATATGCCCTCCTGGAAGCAGTTCAGCACTTACTGATCACTTCTTTGTTTTGGCACTTCCCAGCCAGGGCCTGCGGGGCCTCCTGCAGATGCAGGTCTTCGCTGACAAGGCTCCACTTGTGCAGCAGCAGCAGGATTAGGGGCAGGAGCAGGAGCAGCTCCCTGAAATTTTAGAAAATATTAGAAAAATACAGGCAAAAATCTCACCTCTGTCCTCCCCTAAGAACATCCCTAGGACATCATCCCAGTTTTTCCCAGCTAGGAGCTGCAAGGAATTCAGGCAGGGGAATTGACATCAGGGAACAGCTTTGTAAAGTCAAAGGCAGAAAGAGAAGATCCACCAGCAAAGGGCAGGAAAGGGGAAAGGTTTCTGAAAACATTTCTGCAGTCTAATTAATAATTATTTCTGCTTCCCCAGCGAGAAGAACACAAACTCACAGCCATTCAGGCCTGACAGTCCCCTGCAGCCAGAGCTCAGCACACATCCACAGAAGCAAGTCCAGCATCTGAAAGAAAAAAAAAAAAAAAAAACAACAAAAAAACACAATCAAACCAGAAGGAAAAGGTGATTTCTTTGGCTTCAAAGTTATTTCAAGTTCTTAAAGCCCAACACAGCTGATAGGAGAAACAGAGTCAGGGCTCCTGGCAGACAGAGGGTGTTTTCCCCCCCAGGGGACTGCAGAGGAATTGTCTGGGACTTGGACTGTCCCTCGGGGTGACACCAGTTGCTGTGACTTTTATCATTCCATATGTTTGACTCCCAAAACTTCCCAGCCCAGGGGCTTGAGCTGACAGGGCAGCACAAAGATTGTTCTCTGTGTGGTGCCCAGATTTGGGGTTCACTGTCACCTTTGCTAGTTTAGATGAATTATACCCACGGCCCCGAATTCCCTGCTCAGTTCCTGCTGCAATAACCTCACAGTGCCTCACAGAGCATGGATATTCCCACGCAGAGCTGCTGCTTGAATGCCAGATGTGTCAGGAACTAGCAGAGCTTCCAAGGAAGCTCAGCAGGATGGGGACAGGATAGGTTTCTATTCCATAGATTTGGTTAATTCTAACCCTCATCCCCTGGGGGTCACCTGTCAGATTTCCCTGGAATTCAGCCACCCCCTGAGCTCGGGCTCCAGGTGATGTTTCAGAGCAGGAGAAGGCACTGGCCGGCCTGTGCTGAGGCAGCCCCTGTGCCCTCGGGAGGACACAGCTCCCTGCAGGAGCTCAGCTCCTTTCTGAGCCCCAGCAGTGGCCTCTGCAAGTGCCTTTCCCTCAGGCAAGGGATGCCCATCCCTGCCTTCAGCACACCTCCAGTGGGACCCACCTGCAAAAGCTTTCCATCACTTCTGCACTCCGCCTGGCTCCCTGGAAAAGTCCAGACTTCATCCAAACGAAACTCCATCCCACTCAAACCTTTGATTTTGAGGCATCTCCGAGGGCCGTTGCTCTGGATTTAATTTCTGTGAGGGAGGAGCACCTTGGCTTTAATGCTGCCGATGGGTGATGTCCTCAGGCTGAAAGGGAGGGGATTTGGGGTGGCCAGGACATCCCTGGCAACTGTGTGGGAGCTCCGGGAGGTGGGAATTGCTGTCTGAGCCCCTCTGCAGACAGCCCGAGCCGCCGTTCCCGGGCAATGCCAGCTGTTCCCTGGGGAGCTCTTGGGCTGTGGGTGCCTCTGTCCGGGCTGCAGCATCTCCCCGTGCCCGGCGGGAGCAGCCCCTGGCCGAGGAGCCGCGGCAGCCCCGGGGCCGTGTCCGTGCCAGCCCCGAGCCCGGCCCCGGGCCCTGCGTTTGGCCGCCGCTGCCACGGGCGGGGCCCCGCAGGCACAGCTCCTCCCCTGCACATCATCCCAGGGCTGCTGGCCCCGCTGGGGCTGCCGGCCTCCTTCCTCCCTGCGCCTCCGGGCACCCGGGACACCTGCAGGAAACACCGAGGGACACTGCAGGCGGCACGGGGGGGCACCGAGGCCTCCGGCCAGAAAAGCAGCCCCGGCCTCAGCAGCTGCCATCAGTTTGGCCCGGCAACACTCACCTGCAGGAAACGCCCCTGTGCGGGTGGGACCGGCCCTGCCTCTCTCCAGAACTTTGGCCGTGGAAGAAGGGAAGCCTCAGGACTTGTCCTGCTCCTTTCCGCCCGGAAAGAGACTTTGTGTAAGTACTTTTACGGCAGCTGTTGAGTAAATCCTGGAAAGGACAGGAAATCAGCGTCACTGGAAGAGCTTTGTGCTGTCGTGAGCTGCCAGCCAGTTCTGCCCTCGAGCCATTCCAGGGGCTGCTGTGTGAAGCAGCTTTGGCAGAGAAGGCGGCACTGCACTTACCTTAGTGGGGCCAAGCGTTGCCATCCTATGGAGGTCCATCCCCATAATGCAGAGATTGGTTCAGCTGCTTGGAGCAGAGTCCGGGTAATGCCAAGGTGCTGAGTTCGATTCTCAAACGGTCCGTCTGCTTGAGAGTCAGATTTTAGGATCCCTCTCAGGCTCAGTATATCCTGTGACCTGGA
The DNA here is from genome assembly GCF_029207755.1 of Chamaea fasciata. Classification (NCBI taxonomy): domain Eukaryota; kingdom Metazoa; phylum Chordata; class Aves; order Passeriformes; family Sylviidae; genus Chamaea; species Chamaea fasciata. The sequence continues at coordinate 40,545 of NW_027094475.1, forward strand.
AATAAGAGGAAAATTCTCGGCTGAGTTTTAGTAAAACAGCTTTTGCCATTGCAGGGTGTGAGCTGCACTCGGTGATTTTCGGCCGCGATGAGCCCCACGAGCATTCCGCCCTTCCTTGCCGCCATCTTGGTTGCGTCTGAGGCCACTTCCGGTCCCGCCGGCATCTTTTTTGCGGCACCGCTAAGGCCCCCGGCAGGTGTTTACACAGACGCCTGACTAAATCCACGAATCCGAACCCGGAGGCGGCGCGGATGAGCACATGGCCGGTGTCTGCACACCTGGAAACGCCGCGGAAAATTGCGCCCGGGCGGCGCTGTAGTCGGGGTTTTTGTGCAGGCATCTGCGTAAACGCCTACAGGGTCCTTATTTTTTCCCGCCCTTTTGGCCGCCCTTTTTGGAAGGTCGGGCGCCTCGCGCCTCGGCGCCATTTTGTGAGGGGCGACGCGTGACTTCCGCTTTTCCTTGCCGCCATCTTGGTTGCTCCTGAGGCCACTTCCGTCCCGGCCGCCATGTTCTTTGTGGCTCGGCATAGGCCTCCGCCAGGTGTTTACACAGACGCCTGACTAAATCCACGAATCCGAACGCAAGCGCGTCGCGACTGAGCACACGGCCCGTGTCGGCACACCTGGAAACGCCGCGGAAAATTGCGCCCGGGCAGCGCCGTAGTCGGGGTTTTTGTGCAGGCGTCTGGCTAAATGCCTATATGGTCCTTATTTTTTCCCGCCCTTTTGGCCGCCTTTTTTGGAAGGTCGGGCGCCTCGCGCTTCGGCGCCATTTTGTGAGGGGCGACGTGTGACTTCCGCTTTCCCTTGCCGCCATCTTGGTTGCTCCTGAGGCCACTTCCGTCCCGGCCGCCATGTTCTTTGTGGCTCGGCATAGGCCTCCGCCAGGTGTTTACGCAGACGCCTGACTAAATCAACGAATCTGAACGCGGACGCGGCGCGACTGAGCACACGGCCCGTGTCCCCACACCTGGAAACGCCGCGGAAAATTGCCCCCGGGCGGCGCCGTAGTCGGGGTTTTGTGCAGGCAGCTGCATAAACACCTATAGGGTCCTTATTTTTCCCGCCCTTTTGGCCGCCCTTTTTAGAAGGTCAGGCGCCTCGCGTCTCGCCGCCATCTTGGTAGTGGAACCCACTAAAATGCCCCCTCGGCCGCTCACACAAGCGCCTGACTCAATGGACTGCCGCCCGCGGCGCCGCTGCGCCCCCATCCCGTGTCCGCACACCCGCAGACGCCGCGGAAAAGCGCGCCCGGACGGCTCCGGGGTCCGGGTGGCGCGCGCAGGCAGCCGGCTGCCACGCGCCCGGGCTCCTTGCCTTTTTCCCTCCCTTTCGGCCCCGAGCTGCGGGCGGGCGGGCGGCAGCGCCGCCCCCGAGCTCACAATGCGGGGCTGCCACGCGCGTCGGGGACGGGCGGGGGGGGACAGCTGCACTACCGCTCTTTGCCCACAGGGTGGCAGCACTGCCGCACGGCTCCGGCGGGACGGTCATGGGGGACAGCTGCACTACCGCTCTTTGCCCACAGGGTGGCAGCATTGCCGCACAGATCAGGCGGGACGGGCGGGAGGGACAGCTGCACTACCGCTCTTTGCCCACACGATGGCAGCATTGCCGCACAGATCAGGCGGGACGGGCGGGAGGGACAGCTGCACTACCGCTGTTTGCCCACACGGTGGCAGCATTGCCGCACAGATCGGGCGGGCCGGGCGGGGGGGAAGCTGCACTACCGCTCTTTGCCCACAGGGTGGCAGCATTGCCGCACAGATCAGGCGGGACGGGCGGGAGGGACAGCTGCACTACCGCTGTTTGCCCACACGATGGCAGCATTGCCGCACAGATCGGGCGGGCCGGGCGGGAGGGACAGCTGCACTACCGCTCTTTGCCCACAGGGTGGCAGCATTGCCGCACAGATCGGGCGGCCCGGGCGGGGGGGAAGCTGCACTACCGCTCTCTGCCCACAGGGTGGCAGCACTGCCGCGCGGCGGCGCGGAGCGGAGCCATAAACGAACGTGCCCAGAAATGCCCTTCCGAACAGCCTCCGGAATAAATGGCCCAAAAGACCCCCGAGCACACCTGCGAGAGCCCTGCCAGCAACCAGACCGAAACAAAAAAGCCTTTCGTTCAGGCTCTATTTCAATATTTTTTATCTTTGTGATTCTGATATTTACATTAATCATTACCATTCAGCTTTTATATTATGTACATTATACATCATGTATTATGTTTATTATACTATTATATTTATTATATATATTAAGTATAGAAAGTGATATATAAAATAATTTATTATTTATTATGTAATGTTATAAATAATAATACATTTCATTGAAATATCATGATTATGTACATTATAGATGTTTATATTATGTATATTATATATATTTATAAAACGTGTAGTATGTAATAATATATTGTGTATTTATTATTTATATTATTTTTCATATCCTATACTTTTTGTTATTTTTCTTTTTCATTATTTTTTAATTCGTTTGTTTATATTTTAAACGATATTTTACACTAGATGAATTCATTAACCTAACACATCAGAAACACAATTAATTTGAATTAAATGAGCCTGGTTTTCTAAGGGGTAAAGTTTTAATCTTTATTCAAATAATATGGGCATGTTTTCTCTTTCTCTATGGTTTTTTTTTGGTGGGTTGCGGGGGAGTTTAGTTTGTGGGTTTTCTTTTTTTGTTCGCTTTGTTTTGGAGTTCTTTGCTAATAAACAAGCAGGGTCGGAGAGTTCAAAATAAAACGTCTACTTTGTTTTTATTGCCCCCTCTGAAATACGCCTCGACAGCCTGGACAGCAGGCTGCTGCTGGTAACACTGTGCACGGGTAGGAGGAGACCTGGTCGGGGCTGGGAAGGAAAAAACGGCACCACGGTGGTCACAGCTTTCTCCCTTCAGGAGTTTTATGGAGCAGAAAATACAGAGCTTTTGCCAACTGCGCTCTCTATGACATCCCGACGTCCAGCGGGCACGGAGGTCATTTCTCATCTTTCTTGCCAACAGCCAAACCCCCAGGCGCCCGGGGGAAGAAAGAGTATGGGGAAAAAAAAAAAGGAACAAAGAAAACATGAAAAAATAAACCAAAACTATAGAAAATAATAAATAAAATTAAAATACCAAAAGAAAAAAATTTCAAAGTAACAAAAAAGTGGAAAAAAAATTTAAACAAAAAATTAAAATAAAAAACTAAAAGTAGTTTTAACAAGTAAATAAATAGCTAAAGAAAAAAATATAAAAATTAAAAAACGGAAGAAAAAGTCTTTGAAAAACCACAAAACGCAACATGAGAAACCACAACAAAAGAGCATAAAAATACAAAAATAACAAGAAATAAAATACAAAATTAAATAAATGCAGCTTTCACCTCCTGCCACTGCCTAAAAAAGCACCATGGCTTTCCTCAATTATGCAGCAATAAGGGAAACAAACCCAGTGCCCCCCAGAACAGAAGGTTTTCTAGACAATTCCCACTTTTGCTTGGAAACAAATTCTATTTTAGTGGGAAGCTCATTTTGGACAAACACCCAAATGTGCCAAGGTAGGAAAGAACCAGCCCCCTGTGTCCAAGGAACAGCAGCTAGGCCTGGATTCAGGTTTTAATGGCATTTATGTAATTAAAAATGCAGTAAATTGAACTTTACAAAGAGATGAATCATGGCAAATAAATACTTCAACGTTTTCTTGGGAATTCACAGAATTTTGTGGAGATGGTGCTGGACAATTCCTGATTTACCAACATTAATTGGGTAAATTTCCTTGGAAATGTGCTCTACAAGGTGCAAGAATTCCAATTAGGATGGAAAATTGGAATAAATAAATATTCCCTTACTAAAATCAGAGAGAAAATCAGAGTTATTCCTTCAAATAAAAGGAAGGAATAACATCTAAATCCAAGCTTGCCTGGAAAACAAGCTCAGGAATTTCTAACATTGAAAACTTTTGCAAGAGTCATGAAGTTGGTGAAAGTTCATGGAATGATGATTTAAAATCTGCTTCCTCTGCTCTGATTTAAAGGGAAGTGGGAATTCAACAGGTCCAGTTACTCCTATCCAACCTTGGACTGGGATAAGGCCTTCCAGTGGCTTCACTTCCTACTGGCTCTCTCCTTTTTGCCCACAACCTGGAAGAGGAAAAGCAACAGGAATAAAGTCTCAAACAGGATGTCCTTGGTCCAGGCAGACTGAAATGCAGCTCCCAGGGAGGGAGGCCAGGCTGTGCCTCGGGGAGCTCCGGGAATCTGGGATTGCCCGTGGGATTAAAGGGCTGGAAAAGCACACCCACCTGCCAGGTTCAGTGCTGGGACCGAGCAAGGCCGGGGCTCAGGGGCAGCAGTCAGAGCTGGGACTGCAGGAGAACACCCCAAACCCGGGTTAAACATCCGGCACGACACGCAGCACGCTCCGGGAGAAACTCGGGCGGGAGAAGCCCCGGGATGCTCCACGTTCCTTGCCCTTGGCAGCTGTGCCAGGGCCTCCATCAGAATGCTGACCTCACCGTGCAGCTCCGACAAAATAGGAGAACTTATGGGAATCGCCCAGCAATCCATGGACTTCCAGTTATTAAGAACCACAGCTGCAGCGAAAGGTGCCCAAACTCTACTGCAAACCAGCAGGTCTGAGGAGACGCAGGGATTTATTCCTGAGGGGACACAAGGATCCCTCAGCCAGCCAGGATTTCTCCCAGGCTCTTCCCACTGCTCTCTGAGGACACAAACAGCAGTTTTTCCCTGGAGTTCCCCTTTCCAACAATGCCAAGACTCCTGTTCTCCTCCAACCCCAGGTTCAGGAAGGAAAGTAGGAATATTATCACTGCACAGACTGTCCAGGAGGGTGTGACTGAGGCAGCAGCACCAGCTCCCACTCCACTGCTGCTCTGGATTCCTGAGTAGCTCCTTTCCATCCTGCCCTTCCCAGCACCATTCCCTGGGTGCCATGTCCACAGACACCTTCTCCATGCAGCTTAAAACCCACAGACACCAACAGAAAGGAGATCAAAAATCAATTCACATGCTGCTAGTCAGAGAGAATGGGAGAGGCCTAAAAATCTGCATTTATTTTAGAACACTAGAGCAATTTCTTCATGACCCTGACTATCAGTGATGGGCAGATAAACACCTTCTTTAACTTACTACCTGCAAAAACATCAAGTTTCAAGTTTAGTAAAGATAAAATTTTGCTGCAAAAATAAAAGAGGTGGGATGTTGGTGTTAGTGCTTTAACCTTCGGACATTAGCGGGTATTTGTAAAACAAATTCATTATTGAAGCAGCTAACTTGAAAATAAGGGGGTTTTACAATAAAGTTGACCAAAAAAGAGTCTCAAAATTAAGATATAGGTTGCACAAATATTTAAGAAAAAAAAAGTTGTCTTTCGTGCATATAACCTGCCAGCCTCTCATGTTTTCAGTCCTTACCATTTATTTTTACCAAGGTGATGACTAAAACCTTGTCAAAAGCTCAAAAAAAAAACAATCCAGGACAAGGCAGGTGTTTTCCCAAGTACCCCCAGTGTGGAGCTGTGTCAGCCACAAGTGTTTGCTCCCTCAGCCCAGCCCGGAGCAGGCTCCAGCTGCTGCCCAGGGGTTACCAAGGGACTCACCTGTTTCAAGCTGTAAATGCAGGTGGCCTGCACTGGAGTGCCAAAAAATGTGAAATATGTGACTCTCACCTTGAATAGCGATCGATCTTCTCAGGGGAGCCCCTCACCCAGGATGGGGGGCTCTGCCACGGATTTCATCCCTCTGCATCTGAAAGAAAGTTGGGACAAAAGTCAGAGTGCTGCAGGATACCTTGACAGCTCCACACATCTTGTGGCAATCTAGGAATACCCTCTACAGTCTAACTACACCCCACATCACAAATTTCAAGCCCCCAGCACTATTATCCTATTACCCCCACACCCAGACTGAGCATCAAGGCAGAGCAGCTCCAGGCCAAACACACACCAACACCCGTGACACAGCACAGGACAAACGAGGGGACACAACAGGGACAGAAAACTCTGGCAAGAAGAATGACCCTGAGGGTCCAGAGAACTCGGAATGAGATGACCGAGGTAAGATGGAAGGTGAGCTGGCCAGGCTCAGAGAACCCTGCAGGAACAAGATGCCATCGGGATGACTTATCCCAAGAAATGCAGAGATGGATGCCCGAGAACCCTACGGTCAGAATCCTCTACCTGTCTTTGCATTCTCACAAGACCTAACCCGCCGGAATGGATCAGGGCGGTGCACGGCTGTCAGTACAGCTCAGAACAAGACCTGAAAAGGCATCGGACTGGATGCTTGTGAAGAGAGATGGATTCTGATGAGTGTCCGAGCAGCTGAGACAAAGGCACCTGCCTGAGCAGCACAGAGATCAGAAATGCTAAGACTGATGCCAGAGGTTTTGACAGGCCCCTGAAGGGCTAAGGGAAAAGACAGCACACACAAGACACCCAAGACACAGAGTGCACAACAGACACAACACACACCAGGACTGCTCTGCCCTGCACACCTCGGCACTGTGATCCAGAATGAGACTCTCCCTGGATGAAACCTAAGGGGTCACAGCTTAGACATCCCTGTCTTCAAACCTGACTCAAAAAACCTTGCTAGTGACCCCACACTCTTCTTTCATGCCCTCTACGGCTCTGAGCTCTCCACTTATCTCTCAGATGTCTGGGGAGGTGCATCCACGCCGGGTCCCAAAGAAGGCTGCCTCTCCCTCGGGGAAATTCCTGCTGTGACCAGGCTGGTGTCTCCTCGTCAGCTACAATAAAGAGAACTAAACGTGACCCTGTGCTCTTAGCAGCACATCAGCCAGAAACCAGCAATTCTGCTACTCACAGTCTCCTAAGCTTGCCTGTGTCCTCGGCCCTGTGCTTCAGCTGCGCTCAGAGGCCAACGCCGGCGTCGCAGGGTCTGGTCTAAAAATAAAGACAAAGAACAGAGCTGTAACACGGCCACCATTTACACCTCCCCTGCAAATCAAAACAGTGACCGACCTTCTCAGGGGAGCCCCCTCACCCAGGATGGGGGGCTCTGCCACAGATTTCATCCACCTGCATCTGAAAGAAAGTCAGAACAACAGTCAGAGTGCGGCAGGATACCTTGACAGCTCCACATATCTTGTGGAAATCTAGGAATACCCTCGACAGCCCTGCTACACTCCACATCACAAATTTCAAGCCCCCGGCACTATTACCCTCGTACCCCTACACCCAGACTGAGCATCAAGGCAGAGCAGCTCCCGGCCAAACACACACCAACACCCGTGACACAGCACAGGACAAACGAGGGGACACAACAGGGATAGAAAACTCTGGCAAGAAGAATGACCCTGAGGGTCCAGAGAACTCGGAATGAGATGACCGAGGCGAGACTGAAGGTGAGCTGGCCAGGCTCAGAGAACCCTGCAGGAACAAGATGCCATCGGGATGACTTATCCCAAGAAATGCAGAGATGGATGCCCGAGAATCCTACGGTCAGAATCCTCTACCTGCCTTTGCATTCTCACAAGACCTAACCCGCCGGAATGGATCAGGGCGGTGCACGGCTGTCAGTACAGCTCAGAACAAGACCTGAAAAGGCATCGGACTGGATGCTTGTGAAGAGAGATGGATTCTGATGAGTGTCCGAGCAGCTGAGACAAAGGCACCTGGCTGAGGAGCACAGAGATCAGAAATGCTAAGACTGATGCCAGGGGTTTTGATAGGCCCCTCAAAGGACAAAAGGAAAAGACAAGACACCAAACAGACAGAGTGCACAACAGACAAGTGACACAACACACACCAGGACTGCTCTGCCCGGCACACCTCGGCACTCTGATCCAGAATGAGACTTTCTGTAGCCTAAGCGGTCACTTCTTGGACATCCCTGTCACCAAAAATGACTCAAAAAATCCCTCCCGGTGGCCCCTGATCCCACACCCCGCTTTCAAGCCCTCCCTGGCTCCGAGCCCTCCACTTATCTCTCGGACGTCTAGGGAGGTGAATCCACGCTGGGTGGCAAAGAAGGCCGCCTCTCCCTCAGGGAAATTCCTGCTGTTGCTGGGCTGTTGTCTCCTACACAGCTACAATAAAGAAAACCAAACATCAAAGCATAATCTTGGCAGCCCATCACCCAAAACCCGACAATTCTGCTACTCACTGTCTCCTAAGCTTGCCCGTGTCCTCGGCCCCGTGCTTCAGCTGCGCTCAGAGGCCAACGCCGGCGTCGCAGGGTCTGCCTGGGTAAAGAGCAGACAAGGTGACGTGGCAGCGCTGGAACTTGAGGGGACCATCCCTCCTTCTCCTCCCTGACTCACCTCAACTCCTCGCCCGTTATCCAAGACTACCTGGATGGGGCCTTCACAAGGAGAAGATCAAGGCTCCATCACAGACTCCTGGAATGCTCCCGGAGGGCTCACGGGTGAGGTGACCCGGGTCTGTCGTCCGGTTGGTGAGAGGGGAGCTCGGCCTCCTGCGAGTGGACTCCCTAAAACACACAATAACGGAGGCTTAGAGTTGCACCAGCGAGTGAGGCTTGAACAATAGCAACTGCTTCTGTCCACCCATCGCTGCTCACCTCGCCCACGTCAGCTTGACTGCTGAGATCCGGCTTTACCACCTAAAAATAAAGACAAAGAACAGAGATGTAACACAGCCATCATTTACACCTCCCCTGCAAATCAAAACAGTGACTGACCTTCTCAGGGGAGCCCCTCACCCAGACTGGGGGGCTCTGCCACAGATTTCATCCCTCTGCATCTGAAAGAAAGTTCGGACAAAAGTCAGAGTGCTGCAGGATACCTTGACAGCTCCACACATCTTGTGGCAATCTAGGAATACCCTCTACAGTCTAACTACACCCCACATCACAAATTTCAAGCCCCCGGCACTATTACCCTCGTACCCCTACACCCAGACTGAGCAGCAAGGCAGAGCAGCTCCCGGCCAAACACACACCAACACCCGTGACACAGCACAGGACAAACGAGGGGACGCAACAGGGACAGAAAACTCTGGGCAAGAAGAATGACCCTGAGGGTCCAGAGAACTCGGAATGAGATGACCGAGGTGAGACTGAAGGTGAGCTGGCCAGGCTCAGAGAACCCTGCAGGAACAAGATGCCATCGGGATGACTTATCCCAAGAAACGCAGAGATGGATGCCCGAGAATCCTACGGTCAGAATCCTCGAACTGTCTTTGCATTCTCACAAGACCTAACCCGCCGGAATGGATCAGGGCGGTGCACGGCTGTCAGCACAGCTCAGAACAAGACCTGAAAAGGCATCGGACTGGATGCTTGTGAAGAGAGATGGATTCTGATGAGTGTCCGAGCAGCTGAGACAAAGGCACCTGGCTGAGGAGCACAGAGATCAGAAATGCTAAGACTGATGCCAGAGGTTTTGACAGGCGCCTGAAAAGACTAAAGGAAAAGACAAGACACCCAAAAGACACAAAGTGCACAACAGACACAACACACCCTGGGACTGCTCTGCCCTGCACACCTCAGCACTGTGATCCAGAATGAGACTTTCCCTTATTGTAGCCTAAGGGGTCACATCTGGGACATCCCCATCTCCAAACCCGACTCAAAAAATCCCTCCCGCTGACCCCTGCCCTGGCACCCTGCTTTCATCCTCTCCCTAGTTCCGAGCCCTCCACTTATCTCTCAGATGTCTGGGGAGGTGAATCCACGCTGGGTCCCAAAGAAGGCCGCCTATGCCTCTGGGAAATTCCTCCTGTCACTTGCCTGCTGTCTCCTAGTCAGCTACAATAAAGAAAACCAAACATCAAAGCATAATCTTAGCTGCACATCAGCCAAAAACCAGCAGCTCTGCTACTCACCGTCTCTTAAGCAGGACCGGGTCCTCGGGCCCCGTGCGTGCTTCAGCTGAGCTCGGAGGCCGACGCTCGCAGCGCCAAAGCCTTAGAGGCATTACTGGCACTGAGCCCACCCACCGTGGCCTCCATTAGGGCTGTGAGCATCCCCGGTCAGAGCAGGACAGGAACGCAGGGTGGACATCCCCGGTGAACCTCAACCCTGTGGACTCGGCCCCACCACTGTCACTTCCTGCCTGGCCCTAGCTTAGGGTTACTGCCTGCACCTCTCAGGACTTCTGGCCTTGTCTTGCGTTAGGATTGCTGCCTGCACCTGCTCTCAGGGAAACAGTGTTGGCAGCAGCGCTGTGAGGGCCGGGATGCCTGTACTCTGACTTGTATCCTAGGCTGTACCCCTGATTTTCACTGTGTGTTCTCTAGTCCTTGAGTCCTTTACCTCAGCCTCTGCGTGTATCACTGTAACCTCCCCCCTTCTGAACCCTGCTTCTTCAGAGCCCTAGACCTTGCAGCCGGGGACGCTCTGCACCGTTAGGGTCCCAAGAGCTGTCCCGCACGCAGGACAGGTACATCCACAGTTGTTCCCTGCCTACCCTAAACGTGGCCCTGAGACAGGGCAGAGGCTGACAGAGCCGAACTCTTTGCGGTGGCAAAAGGCACGAAGCCTTACCAACCGCCGCCTCGAGAGGGAAATCAGGAGCACTTCCACCGGCTGCGGAGAGACAGGGAATCCCAGGGTGGGTGGGGCGGGAAACCCCCGTTATCCCCAGCCCTGTTGGATCCTGCTCCCCACTATCGCTTCCTGCCTGGCCCTAGCCTGACAGTGTCTGCACAGGTCAGAGCTTCTGGTGTGTTCCTGCACTAGGGCTGCTGCCTGCACCTGCTCTCAGGGGAAGTGTGCTGGTAGCAGTGCTGTGAGGGCCGCTACACCTGTACTCTGACTTGTATCCTAGCCTGTTCCCCTGGTTTTCACCGTGTGTCCTCTAGTCCTTGAGTCCTTTACCTCAGCCTCTGTGTGTGTGGCTACACCTCCCCCCTTCTAAACCCAACTTCTTTAGAGCCCTACACCTCGCAGCCAGGCCTTCTGGCATTGTCCTGCATAAGGGCTCCTGCCTGTACCCGCACTCAGGGAAACGGGCATGTCTTTAGGGCTACTCCTTCGGGTTTGGGTCGGGCTGGTACACCTGTACTCTCAATTGGCACATCTTGGACATCCCTATCTCCAAACCTGACTCAAAAACCCCTCCTGACAAGTCCTGACCCAGCACTCCACTTTCATCCCCTCTGTGGCTCTGAACCCTCCACTTATCTCTTGGACGTCTGGGGATGAGAATCCATGTCGGGTGCCACAGAAGGCCGCCTCGCCCTCTGGGAATTTCCTGCTGTCACCGGGCTGCTGTCTCTTATTCGGCTACAAGAAATAAAACAAACATCGATGTATGATCTCAGCAGATCTGTTGGCCAATCGGTCAGGGCGTAAGACAAGTGGACCACCTCAAACACACAAACAATAACATAAGCTGAAGAGTTACACCGGAAACACCACTACACTTAACTGCATAAATACATAAATTTTCAAACAGACAACCCCAAAAAAATTCCAGCAAAAAAAGCCAACTCTTATCACCCCCAGTCAAACTACTGAATATAATAAAAACAACCCCACGTCCAATCCCCTCAATAATACTCCAGAACATATACCCAGAGCGCCCCCAAAGTTAAAGACCTCCCACTAGCCAAATAAAAAGGAAAAAGCCCATGTCTTGCAACCTATATTAATTCATTAACTTAAAGCTTTAAAAATAAACATTAAAGTTTAAACCTTTAGATAACACTAGCACACCATAGACGCCAATCCCATCACTACATGCCAAACCAAAACTTATTTCAACCTTTTGTGCTGCTGCTGCTCGGCACAAAGGTTTGTCCCTCAGCACCTCCTGAAGTAATGTTCCACGCCCAAGGCCTCCCCCAGCCCCTGTGAGAAGAACTCACCATCCTTCCATGAGCCTCACCTGGGAGCCCAGCATAAACCCCTCTCCTCCCGCAGCTCCGTGCCAAACTGAGCTCGGGCTCCCCTCTTAAAGCAGTGCTGGCAGGACCCGCCCCCTCGTTATCCTTTACAGCTTCCACCTGTCCCCTCATCAGTGTGACAGCTCTCACCTGGGGCTGCTCTGTCCCCTCATCAGTGTGACAGCTCTCACCTGGGGCTGCTCTGTCCCCTCAATCAGCCTGTGACAGCTCTCACCTGCAGCTGCTGCCAGTCCCTGCCGCTCATTTCCTGGACATTGCACTGTGTGCACTGACACGCTGGGGCACCGGGCTTTCCTTGCTGTGAATAAGGATCCCTCTTCTCCTGCACGTGCCCAAGGCTGAAACTGGGATTCCACCTCCTAAATTCCGTTTGTGTGAGGTTCACAATTCCTAAGGAAATTTCCCAGCAATCGTTACCCTTCATTTACATTTTCTCCTTTGGAATCATTACTACCTTGTCTTTCTGTGCAAGGGTTTCCAAACGTTCATTGGGAGTTCAGTAGCCGGGTTGGCTTGTTTATAACATAGCTGACAATCCCAGGCTCAATCCAAACACCCAGAGATACAGGGAAATATGGAGACAGTTTATAAATACTGCCCACCTCTGACCCTGAATTCTTCATCGCACATCCTCGGAGCAGATTTACTCCATCCTTTCTTCCCAGCAGCACCTCTCCAGCACAAATCTCACTTCTCACACCTGTTTCTTCCCACAAACCAAACAGAAATCTACTACAGGGCGAGGCGGGGAGGGGCAAGGCCGGTCTCGGGGCAGAGCCCCCGGGCCCTCAGGGCGGGCCGGGGGGACCGGAGCAGAGCCCGGGCCGGGTTGGAGCCGGAGCCGGTCTGAGGGCGGAGGCCCCGGGCCCTCAGCGCGGGCCGGGGGGCGGGGGCGGTTCCCGGGGCCCGCTGTCCAATCAGCACTGCCGATGCCTCAGCGAGCCCGCCAATCGCGGGGATTCAAAAGGGTGGCGGAAGTAGCTGCTGCTCTATGGGCTCGGTGAGGAACGCCCCGCTGGGGTCCCGGCGCCGTGCACTTGGGACCCGCCCCGCGCCCCTGAAGCCGCGCCCCCGGTACTGCCCGGCCCCGGCTGCCTCCGGCCCCGCCTCACAGAGCCCCGGCTCCGCCCCGGCCCCGCCCCGAGCCCGCCCCGGCTCTGCCCCTGCTCCGCCCCGAGCCCACCCCGAGCCCGCCCCGGCTCCGCCCCGGCTCCGCCCCGAGCCCGCCCCGGCTCCGCCCCGAGCCCGCCCCGGCTCCGCCCCGAGCCCGCCCCGGCTCCGCCCCGAGCCCGCCCCGGATCCGCCCCGAGCCCGCCCCGGATCCGCCCCTGATCCGCCCCGAGCCCGCCCCGGATCCGCCCCGAGCCCGCCCCGGCTCCGCCCCGAGCCCGCCCCGGCTCCGCCCCGAGCACGCCCCGGCTTGGGGGCGGGACCATCGCCCGCGACCCCGCCCCGCCCCTCGCAGCTGAGCCGAGCCGAGCCGAGCCGAGGTTGCTCGCGGCCCTGCGCGGAGCCAGGCGGGGCCGGGAATGGGAGCGGGCGTTCTGGTTCGGGTCCTGTCAGTGTCGGCTGCGGCTCCCGAGCGGTGCGGCCCCCCCCGGCGGGCGGGCTGTGGGTCTCGGGGCCTGAGGCCCAAGCTGGCGTTGCGGTCGGGATCGGGACCGGGATCGCTGCGGGCGGCAGGAGCCGCTCCTGCTCCGCCTGCAGCCGGAGCTGCGCTGGGGTCCTGCCGGGGCTCTGGGCACGGGAGGACGGCGGCGGCGATTTCCTCTGATAACCTCTGACATCGACCCCCCCACAGCATCATTGATCCCCACCCGAGTGTCACTGACCCCCCCAATGTCATTGATGCCCCCCCAATATTCCATTGATCTTCCCTCAGCGTCACTGACCCCCCCCAATATTCCACTGATCTCCCCACTTGATCCCGCCCTTTTTCTCCCCTCACGTTTCCCGCCCTTTTTCTCCCCTCACGTTTCCCGCCCTTTTTCGTGGGGAACGACCCCTGAGGGGTCCTGTGGAAGGATTCTGGAGGTCCGAGGGGTGAATTTGGGGTTTGGAGGGAGGTTTTGGGGGGTCCCAGGGATGGATTTGGGGGTTTTTGGGGGTCCAAGGGATGGATTTGGGGGTCCCGGTGTGGATCTGGGGTCCTGGGGAGGTTTTGGGGGGTCCCAAGGGTGGATTTGGGTTTCATGGGGAGGGGATTGGGGGTTTTTTGGGGCTTCAGGGGTGAATTTGGGGTCCGGGGAGAGGTTTGGGGGGTTTTTCGGGGTCCCAGGGGTGAATTTGGGGTCTGGGGAGGGGTTTTTGGGGGTCCCTCACCTGCAGGGCGTCGCGGGGGTGGCAGGGGAGGGGACAGCGGGGGGGGCCCAGCGCCCACCCCCCCTTGGGCTTCAGGAGGGCGTCGATGAGACCGAAACAGCTCGGGGGGGGGGGGGGTCAAAAACGGGGGGGGGTCACGGGCTGGAACCCCCCAGTGCCCCCCAAACCACCCCCAGGGCCCCCCCGACCTCCAGGAGCCCGCAAAACCCTCCTCAGGTTCCTTTGATGCCTCAAATGGGCTGCCCAAACCTCCCGAAGATCCCCCAAAAACACCCAAAGCAGCCCCCAGGACTCCCCCCAGACCCCCCAAAACCCCCCAAACCCCTCCAGGACAACTCGGGACCCCCAGGACCCCCAAAAATCCGCCCCCCCCCCCCCCCTGAGGCCTCGTTTGACCCGCTCCATGTTGCGGACAGGCACCAGCTGATCAAGCCACAAGCACCAGCACCTGCGGGACTGGGATGGACTGGGAGCACTGGGAGGGTGATCAGAGAGAATTGGGATGGACGGTGAGTGGACTGGGATGAACTGGCAGGCGTGTGGGGGTCGATGGTGGGCACACGGTGCCTTACTGGTCTATACTGGGATGGGTCCAATGGCCCCAGGGGAGGGGGTGTGGCCACACTGGTCCAGACTGGGAGGGGTGTCACCATGGCGCCGGAGGCGGAGTCGAGGATACGAGCGAGACAGGGACACCTAGGGGACAGCCAGGGCACCCCCAGGGACACCTAGGGGACAGGCAGGGCACCCCAGGGACACATAGGGGACAGCCAGGGCACCCCCAGGGACACCTAGGCGATAGCCAGGGCACCCCCAGGGACACCCAGGGCACCCCAAGGGACACCTAGGGGACAGCCAGGGCACCCCAGGGAATGCCAGGGCACCCCCAGGGACACCAAGGGGACAGCCAGGGCACCTCCAGGGACACCTAGGGGACAGCCAGGGCATCCCCAGGGACACATAGGGGACAGCCACGGCACCCCAGGGACACCTAGGGGACAGCCAGGGCACCCCAGGGACAGCCGGGGCGCCCCTAGGGCACCCCAGGGACACCCAGGGCACCCCCAGGGACACGAAGGGGACAGCCAGGGTACTCCAGAGACAGCCAGGGCACCCCCAGGGATACCTAGGGGACAGCCAGAGCACCCCCAGGGACACCTAGGGGACAGCCAGGGCACCCCCAGGGACAGCCAGAGCACCCCAGGGACAGCCAGGACACCCCCAGGAACACCTAGGGGACAGCCAGAGCACCCCCAGGGACACCTAGGGGACAGCCAGGGCACCCCCAGGGACAGCCAGGACACCCCCAGGAACACCTAGGGGACAGCCAGGGCACCCCAGGGACAGCCAGGGCACCCCCAAGGACACCAAGGGGACAGCCACGGCACCCCAGGGACACCTAGGGGACAGCCAGGGCACCCCAGGGACAGCCAGGGCGCCCCCAGGGACAGCTAGGGGACAGCCAGGGCACCCTAGGGACACCTAGGAGAAAGCCAGGGCACCCCCAGGGACACCAAGGGGATAGCCAGGGCACATCCAGGGACACATAGGGGACAGCCAGGGCACCCCAGGGACACCTAGGGGACAGGCAGGGCACTCCAGAGACAGCAAGGGCACCCCCAGGGATACCTAGGGGACAGCCAGGGCACCCCAAGGGACACCTAGGGGACAGCCAGGGCACCCCAGGGACAGCCAGGGCACCCCCAGGGACACCCACGGCACCCCCAGGGACAGCCAGGGCACCCCCAGGGACACCAAGGGGGCTGCCACGGCACCCCAGGGACAGCCAGGGCACCACAGGGACAGCCAGGGCGCCCCCAGGGACACATAGGGGACAGCCAGGGCACCCCAGGGACAGCCAGGGCACCCCCAGGGACACCTAGGGGACAGCCAGGGCACCCCAGGGAATGCCAGGGCACCCCCAGGGACACCAAGGGGACAGCCAGGGCACCTCCAGGGACACATAGGGGACAGCCACGGCACCCCAGGGACACCTAGGGGACAGCCAGGGCACCCCAGGGACAGCCAGGGCACCCCAGGGACACCTAGGAGACAGCCTGGGCACCCCCAGGGACACCCTGGGCACCCCCAGGGACACGTAGGAGACAGCCAGGGCACACCAGGGACAGCCAGGGCACCCCCAGGGACACCTAGGGGACAGCCAGGGCACCCCAGGGAATGCCAGGGCACCCCCAGGGACACCAAGGGGACAGCCAGGGCACCTCCAGGGACACCTAGGGGACAGCCAGGGCACCCCCAGGGACACATAGGGGACAGCCACGGCACCCCAGGGACACCTAGGGGATAGCCAGGGCACCCCAGGGACAGCCAGGGCACCCCAGGGACACCTAGGGGACAGCCTGGGCACCCCCAGGGACAGCAGGGGCACACCTAGGGCACCCCAGGGACACCCAGGGGACAGCCAGGGCACCCCCAGGGACACCTAGGGGATAGCCAAGGCACATCCAGGGACACATAGGGGACAGCCAGGGCACCCCAGGGACACCCAAGGCACCCACAAGGACACCAAGGGGACAGGCAGGGCACCCACAGGGACACCCAGGGCACCCCCAGGGACACGAAGGGGACAGCCAGGGCACCCCCAGGGACACCGAAGGGACAGCCAGGGCACCCCAGGGACAGCCAGGGCACCCACAGGGCCAGAAAGGGCACCCTCAGGGCACCCCAGGGCCACCCAGGGCACCCACAGGGACACCAAGGGGACAGCCAGGGCACCCCCAGGGACACCTAGGGGAGAGCCAGGGCACCCCCCGGGACACCTAGGGGACAGCCTGGGCACCCCCAGGGACACCCTGGGCACCCCCAGGGACACGTAGGAGACAGCCAGGGCACCCCCAGGGACACCTAGGGGACAGCCAGGGCACCCCCAGGGACACATAGGGGACAGCCACGGCACCCCAGGGACACCTAGGGGATAGCCAGGGCACCCCAGGGACAGCCAGGGCACCCCAGGGACACATAGGGGACAGCCAGGGTACCCCCAGGGACACCTAGGGGACAGCCTGGGCACCCCCAGGGACAGCAGGGGCACACCTAGGGCACCCCAGGGACACCCAGGGGACAGCCAGGGCACCCCCAGGGACACCTAGGGGATAGCCAAGGCACATCCAGGGACACATAGGGGACAGCCAGGGCACCCCAGGGACACCTAGGGGACAGCCAGGGCACTCCAGAGACAGCCAGGGCACCCCCAGGGATACCTAGGGGACAGGCAGGGCACCCCAGGGACACCTAGCGCACAGCCAGCGCACCCTAGGGACAGCCAGGGCACCCCCAGGGACACCTAGGGGACAGCCAAGGCACCCCCAGGGACACCTAGGGGACAGCCAGGGCACCCCAGGGACAGCCAGGTCACCCCCAGGGACACCCACGGCACCCCCAGGGACAGCCAGGGCACCCCCAGGGACACCAAGAGGGCAGCCACGGCACCCCAGGGACACCTAGGGGACAGCCAGGGCACCCCAGGGACAGCCAGGGCTCCCCAAAGGACACATAGGGGACAGCCAGAGCACCCCAGGGACACCCAGGGCACCCCCAGGGACAGCTAGGGGACAGCCTGGGCACCCTAGGGACACCTAGGGGAAAGCCAGGGCACATCCAGGGACACCTAAGGCACAGCCAGGGCACCCCAGGGAATGTCAGGGCACCCCCAGGGACACATAGGGGACAGCCAGGGCACCCCCAGGGACACCGAGGGGACAGGCAGGGCACCCCAGGGACAGCCAGGGCACCCCAGGGACACATAGGGGAAAGCCAGGATACCCCCAGGGACACCTAGGGGACAGCCTGGGCACCCCCAGGGACAGCAGGGGCACACTTAGGGCACCCCAGGGACACCCAGGGGACAGCCAGGGCACCCCCAGGGACACCTAGGGGACAGCCAGGGCACCCCCAGGGACACCTAGGGGACAGCCAGGGCACTTCAGGGAGAGCCAGGGCACCCCCAGGGACACCTAGGGGACAGCCTGGGCACCCCAGGGACACCCAGGGCACCCCCAAGGACACCTAGGGGACAGCCATGGCACCCCAAGGACAGCCAGGGCACCCCCAGGGACACCTAGGGGACCTCCAGGGCACCCCCAGGGACACCTATGGGACAGCCAGAGCACCCCAGGGACAGCCAGGACACCCCCAGGGACACCTAGGGGACAGCCAGAGCACCCCAAGGACAGCCAGGGCATGCCCAGGGACACCTAGGGGACAGGCAGGGCACCCCCAGGGACACCTAGGGGACAGCCAGGGCACTCCAGGGACAGCCAGGGCACCCCCAGGGACACCTACGGGACAGCCAGGGCACCCCCAGGGACACCTAGGGGAGAGCCAGGGCACCCCCCGGGACAGCCAGGGCACCCCCAGGGCACCTCAAAGACACCCAGGGCACCCCGAGGGACACCAAGGGGACAGCTAGGCCACACCAGGGACAGCCAGGGCACCCCCAGGGACACCTTGGGGACAGCCAGGGCACCCCAGGGACACCCAGGGCACCCCCAGGGACAGCTAGGGGACAGCCAGGGCACCCCCAGGGACAGACAAGGCACCCCTAGGGACACCTATGGGACAGCCAGGGACCCCCAGGGACAGCCAGGGCACCCCCAGGGACACCTAGGGGACAGCCAGGGCACCCCAGGGACGCCTTGGGGACAGCAAGGCACCCCAAGGACACCTAGGGGACAGCCAGGGCACCCCAGGGAAAGCCAGGGCACCCCAGGGACACCTAGGGGACAGCCAGGGACCCCCAGGGACAGCCAGGGCACCCCCAGGGACTCCAGGGCATCCCCAGGGACACCTAGGGGACAGGCAGGGCACCCCCAGGTACAGCCAGGGGACAGCCAGGGCCCCCCCAGAGGTTGAAGGGGCCCCCCCGCTCCAAACCCAGCACGGATGCCTGCGTTGCGGCCCCCCAAAAACCCATGGCCGCCCCTCGAGCTGATATCGACCCCCCCACAGCATCATTGATCCCCACCCGAGTGTCACTGACCCCCCCAATGTCATTGATGCCCCCCCAATATTCCATTGATCCTTCCTCAGCGTCGCTGACCCCCCCCAAAATTCCATTGATCCCCTCCACTTGATCCCGCCCTTTTTCTCCCCTCACGTTTCCCGCCCTTTTTCTCCCCTCACGTTTCCCGCCCTTTTTCTCCCCTCACGTTTCCCGCACTTTTTCGTGGGGAACGACCCCTGAGGGGTCCTGTGGAAGGATTCTGGAGGTCCGAGGGGTGAATTTGGGGTTTGAAGGGAGGTTTTGGGGGGTCCCAGGGATGGATTTGGGGGTTTTTGGGGGTCCAAGGGATGGATTTGGGGGTCCCGGTGTGGATCTGGGGTCCTGGGGAGGTTTTGGGGGGTCCCAGGGGTGGATTTGGGGTTCATGGGGAGAGGTTTTGGGGGTTTTTCGGGGTCCCAGGGGTGAATTTGGGGTCCGGGGAGGGGTTTTTGGGGGTCCCTCACCTGCAGGGCGTCGCAGGGGTGGCAGGGGAGGGGACAGCGGGGGGGGCCCAGCGCCCACCCCCCCTTGGGCTTCAGGAGGGCGTCGATGAGACCGAAACAGCTCGGGGGGGGGGGGGGGTTAAAAACGGGGGGGGGTCACGGGCTGGAACCCCCCAGTGCCCCCCAAACCACCCCCAGGGCCCCCCCGACCTCCAGGAGCCCGCAAAACCCTCCTCAGGTTCCTTTGATGCCTCAAATGGGCTGCCCAAACCTCCCGAAGATCCCCCAAAAACACCCAAAGCAGCCCCCAGGACTCCCCCCAGACCCCCCAAAACCCCCCAAACCCCTCCAGGACAACTCGGGACCCCCAGGACCCCCAAAAATCCGCCCCCCCCCCCTCCCCCTGAGGCCTCGTTTGACCCGCTCCACGTTGCGGACAGGCACCAGCTGATCAAGCCACAAGCACCAGCACCTGCGGGACTGGGATGGACTGGGAGCACTGGGAGGGTGATCAGAGAGAATTGGGATGGACGGTGAGTGGACTGGGATGAACTGGCAGGCGTGTGGGGGTCGATGGTGGGCACACGGTGCCTTACTGGTCTATACTGGGATGGGTCCAATGGCCCCAGGGGAGGGGGTGTGGCCACACTGGTCCAGACTGGGAGGGGTGTCACCATGGCGCCGGAGGCGGAGTCGAGGATACGAGCGAGACAGGGACACCTAGGGGACAGCCAGGGCACCCCCAGGGACACCTAGGGGACAGGCAGGGCACCCCAGGGACACCTAGGGGACAGCCAGGGCACCCACAGGGACACCTAGGGGACAGCCAGGGCACCCCCAGGGACACCTAGGGGACAGGCAGGGCACCCCAGGGACACCTAGGGGACAGCCAGGGCACCCCCAGGGACACCTAGGGGACAGCCAGGGCACCCCCAGGGACACCTAGGGGACAGCCAGGGCACCCCAGGGAATGTCAGGGCACCCCCAGGGACACATAGGGGACAGCCAGGGCACCCCCAGGGACACCGAGGGGACAGGCAGGGCACCCCAGGGACAGCCAGGGCACCCCAGGGACACATAGGGGAAAGCCAGGATACCCCCAGGGACACCTAGGGGACAGCCTGGGCACCCCCAGGGACAGCAGGGGCACACTTAGGGCACCCCAGGGACACCCAGGGGACAGCCAGGGCACCCCCAGGGACACCTAGGGGACAGCCAGGGCACCCCCAGGGACACCTAGGGGACAGCCAGGGCACTTCAGGGAGAGCCAGGGCACCCCCAGGGACACCTAGGGGACAGCCTGGGCACCCCAGGGACACCCAGGGCACCCCCAAGGACACCTAGGGGACAGCCATGGCACCCCAAGGACAGCCAGGGCACCCCCAGGGACACCTAGGGGACCTCCAGGGCACCCCCAGGGACACCTATGGGACAGCCAGAGCACCCCAGGGACAGCCAGGACACCCCCAGGGACACCTAGGGGACAGCCAGAGCACCCCAAGGACAGCCAGGGCATGCCCAGGGACACCTAGGGGACAGGCAGGGCACCCCCAGGGACACCTAGGGGACAGCCAGGGCACTCCAGGGACAGCCAGGGCACCCCCAGGGACACCTACGGGACAGCCAGGGCACCCCCAGGGACACCTAGGGGAGAGCCAGGGCACCCCCCGGGACAGCCAGGGCACCCCCAGGGCACCTCAAAGACACCCAGGGCACCCCGAGGGACACCAAGGGGACAGCTAGGCCACACCAGGGACAGCCAGGGCACCCCCAGGGACACCTTGGGGACAGCCAGGGCACCCCAGGGACACCCAGGGCACCCCCAGGGACAGCTAGGGGACAGCCAGGGCACCCCCAGGGACAGACAAGGCACCCCTAGGGACACCTATGGGACAGCCAGGGACCCCCAGGGACAGCCAGGGCACCCCCAGGGACACCTAGGGGACAGCCAGGGCACCCCAGGGACGCCTTGGGGACAGCAAGGCACCCCAAGGACACCTAGGGGACAGCCAGGGCACCCCAGGGAAAGCCAGGGCACCCCAGGGACACCTAGGGGACAGCCAGGGACCCCCAGGGACAGCCAGGGCACCCCCAGGGACTCCAGGGCATCCCCAGGGACACCTAGGGGACAGGCAGGGCACCCCCAGGTACAGCCAGGGGACAGCCAGGGCCCCCCCAGAGGTTGAAGGGGCCCCCCCGCTCCAAACCCAGCACGGATGCCTGCGTTGCGGCCCCCCAAAAACCCATGGCCGCCCCTCGAGCTGATATCGACCCCCCCACAGCATCATTGATCCCCACCCGAGTGTCACTGACCCCCCCAATGTCATTGATGCCCCCCCAATATTCCATTGATCCTTCCTCAGCGTCGCTGACCCCCCCCAAAATTCCATTGATCCCCTCCACTTGATCCCGCCCTTTTTCTCCCCTCACGTTTCCCGCCCTTTTTCTCCCCTCACGTTTCCCGCCCTTTTTCTCCCCTCACGTTTCCCGCACTTTTTCGTGGGGAACGACCCCTGAGGGGTCCTGTGGAAGGATTCTGGAGGTCCGAGGGGTGAATTTGGGGTTTGAAGGGAGGTTTTGGGGGGTCCCAGGGATGGATTTGGGGGTTTTTGGGGGTCCAAGGGATGGATTTGGGGGTCCCGGTGTGGATCTGGGGTCCTGGGGAGGTTTTGGGGGGTCCCAGGGGTGGATTTGGGGTTCATGGGGAGAGGTTTTGGGGGTTTTTCGGGGTCCCAGGGGTGAATTTGGGGTCCGGGGAGGGGTTTTTGGGGGTCCCTCACCTGCAGGGCGTCGCAGGGGTGGCAGGGGAGGGGACAGCGGGGGGGGCCCAGCGCCCACCCCCCCTTGGGCTTCAGGAGGGCGTCGATGAGACCGAAACAGCTCGGGGGGGGGGGGGGGTTAAAAACGGGGGGGGGTCACGGGCTGGAACCCCCCAGTGCCCCCCAAACCACCCCCAGGGCCCCCCCGACCTCCAGGAGCCCGCAAAACCCTCCTCAGGTTCCTTTGATGCCTCAAATGGGCTGCCCAAACCTCCCGAAGATCCCCCAAAAACACCCAAAGCAGCCCCCAGGACTCCCCCCAGACCCCCCAAAACCCCCCAAACCCCTCCAGGACAACTCGGGACCCCCAGGACCCCCAAAAATCCGCCCCCCCCCCCTCCCCCTGAGGCCTCGTTTGACCCGCTCCACGTTGCGGACAGGCACCAGCTGATCAAGCCACAAGCACCAGCACCTGCGGGACTGGGATGGACTGGGAGCACTGGGAGGGTGATCAGAGAGAATTGGGATGGACGGTGAGTGGACTGGGATGAACTGGCAGGCGTGTGGGGGTCGATGGTGGGCACACGGTGCCTTACTGGTCTATACTGGGATGGGTCCAATGGCCCCAGGGGAGGGGGTGTGGCCACACTGGTCCAGACTGGGAGGGGTGTCACCATGGCGCCGGAGGCGGAGTCGAGGATACGAGCGAGACAGGGACACCTAGGGGACAGCCAGGGCACCCCCAGGGACACCTAGGGGACAGGCAGGGCACCCCAGGGACACCTAGGGGACAGCCAGGGCACCCACAGGGACACCTAGGGGACAGCCAGGGCACCCCCAGGGACACCTAGGGGACAGGCAGGGCACCCCAGGGACACCTAGGGGACAGCCAGGGCACCCCCAGGGACACCTAGGGGACAGCCAGGGCACCCCCAGGGACACCTAGGGGACAGCCAGGGCACCCCAGGGAATGCCAGGGCACCCCCAGGGACACCAAGGGGACAGCCAGGGCACCCCCAGGGACACCTAGGGGACAGCCAGGGCACCCCCAGGGACACATAGGGGACAGCCACGGCACCCCAGGGACACCTAGGGGACAGCCAGGGCACCCCAGGGACAGCCAGGGCACCCCAGGGACACATAGGGGACAGCCAGGGTACCCCCAGGGACACCTAGGGGACAGCCTGGGCACCCCCAGGGACAGCCGGGGCACCCCTAGGGCACCCCAGGGACACCCAGGGCACCCCCAGGGACACGAAGGGGACAGCCAGGGTACTCCAGAGACAGCCAGGGCACCCCCAGGGATACCTAGGGGACAGGCAGATCACCCCAGGGACACCTAGCCCACAGCCAGCGCACCCTAGGGACAGCCAGGGCACCCCCAGGGACACCTAGGGGACAGCCAGGGCACCCCCAGGGACACCTAGGGGACAGCCAGGGCACCCCCAGGGACAGCCAGAGCACCCCAGGGACAGCCAGGACACCCCCAGGAACACCTAGGGGACAGCCAGGGCACCCCAGGGACAGCCAGGGCACCCCTAGGGACACCTAGGGGAAAGCCAGGGACACATAAGAGACAGCCAGGGTACTCCAGGGACACCAAGGGGACAGCCAGGGCACCCCCAGGGACACCTAGGGGACAGCCTGGGCACCCCAGGGACACCCAGGGCACCCCCAAGGACGCCAAGGGGACAGCCACGGCACCCCAGGGACACCTAGGGGACAGCCAGGGCACCCCAGGGACAGCCAGGGCGCCCCCAGGGACACCTAGGGGACAGCCAGGGTACCCGCAGGGACACCTAGGGGACAGCCAGGGCACACCAGGGACAGCCAGGGCACCCCCAGGGACACCTAGGGAACAGCCAGGGCACCCCAGGGACACCCAGGGCACCCCCAGGGACACCAAGGGGATAGCCAGGGCACATCCAGGGACACATAGGGGACAGCCAGGGCACCCCAGGGACACCTAGGGGACAGGCAGGGCACTCCAGAGACAGCAAGGGCACCCCCAGGGATACCTAGGGGACAGCCAGGGCACCCCAAGGGACACCTAGGGGACAGCCAGGGCACCCCAGGGACAGCCAGGGCACCCCCAGGGACACCAAGGAGGCTGCCACGGCACCCCAGGGACACCTAGGGGACAGCCAGGGCACCACAGGGACAGCCAGGGCGCCCCCAGGGACACATAGGGGACAGCCAGGGCACCCCAGGGACAGCCAGGGCACCCCCAGGGACACCTAGGGGACAGCCAGGGCACCCCAGGGAATGCCAGGGCACCCCCAGGGAAACCAAGGGGACAGCCAGGGCACCTCCAGGGACACATAGGGGACAGCCACGGCACCCCAGGGACACCTAGGGGACAGCCAGGGCACCTCCAGGGACAGTCAGAGCACCCCAGGGACAGCCAGGACACCCCCAGGAACACCTAGGGGACAGCCAGAGCACCCCAAGTACAGCCAGGGCATGCCCAGGGCCACCTAGGGGACAGGCAGGGCACCCCCAGGGACACCTAGGGGACAGCCAGGGCACTTCAGGGAGAGCCAGGGCACCCCCAGGGACACCTAGGGGACAGCCTGGGCACCCCAGGGACACCCAGGGCACCCCCAAGGACACCTAGGGGACAGCCATGGCACCCCAAGGACAGCCAGGGCACCCCCAGGGACACCTAGGGGACCTCCAGGGCACCCCCAGGGACACCTAGGGGATAGCCAAGGCACCCCAGGGACACCCAGGGCACCCCCAGGGACAGCTAGGGGACAGCCAGGGCACCCACAGGGACACCCAGGGCACCCCCAGGAACACCTATGGGACAGCCAGAGCACCCCAGGGACAGCCAGGACACCCCCAGGGACACCTAGGGGACAGCCAGGGCACCCTAGGGACACCTAGGAGAAAGCCAGGGCACCCCCAGGGACACCAAGGGGATTGCCAGGGCACATCCAGGGACACATAGGGGACAGCCAGGGCACCCCAGGGACACCTAGGGGACAGGCAGGGCACTCCAGAGACAGCAAGGGCACCCCCAGGGATACCTAGGGGACAGCCAGGGCACCCCAAGGGACACCTAGGGGACAGCCAGGGCACCCCAGGGACAGCCAGGGAACCCCCCGGGACACCCACGGCACCCCCAGGGACAGCCAGGGCACCCCCAGGGACACCAAGGGGGCTGCCACGGCACCCCAGGGACACCTAGGGGACAGCCAGGGCACCACAGGGACAGCCAGGGCGCCCCCAGGGACACATAGGGGACAGCCAGGGCACCCCAGGGACAGCCAGGGCACCCCCAGGGACACCTAGGGGACAGCCAGGGCACCCCAGGGAATGCCAGGGCACCCCCAGGGACACCAAGGGGACAGCCAGGGCACCTCCAGGGACACATAGGGGACAGCTACGGCACCCCAGGGACACCTAGGGGACAGCCAGGGCACCCCAGGGACAGCCAGGGCACCCCAGGGACACATAGGGGACAGCCAGGGTACCCGCAGGGACACCTAGGGGACAGCCTGGGCACCCCCAGGGACACCCTGGGCACCCCCAGGGACACGTAGGAGACAGCCAGGGCACACCAGGGACAGCCAGGGCACCCCCAGGGACACCTAGGGGACAGCCAGGGCACCCCAGGGAATGCCAGGGCACCCCCAGGGACACCAAGGGGACAGCCAGGGCACCTCCAGGGACACCTAGGGGACAGCCAGGGCACCCCCAGGGACACATAGGGGACAGCCACGGCACCCCAGGGACACCTAGGGGACAGCCTGGGCACCCCCAGGGACAGCAGGGGCACACCTAGGGCACCCCAGGGACACCCAGGGGACAGCCAGGGCACCCCCAGGGACACCTAGGGGATAGCCAAGGCACATCCAGGGACACATAGGGGACAGCCAGGGCACCCCAGGGACACCTAGGGGACAGCCAGGGCACTCCAGAGACAGCCAGGGCACCCCCAGGGATACCTAGGGGACAGGCAGGGCACCCCAGGGACACCTAGCGCACAGCCAGCGCACCCTAGGGACAGCCAGGGCACCCCCAGGGACACCTAGGGGACAGCCAGGGCACCCCAAGGGACACCTAGGGGACAGCCAGGGCACCCCAGGGACAGCCAGGGCACCCCCAGGGACACCCACGGCACCCCCAGGGACAGCCAGGGCACCCCCAGGGACACCTAGGGGACAGCCACGGCACCCCAGGGACACCTAGGGGACAGCCAGGGCACCCCAGGGACAGCCAGGGCTCCCCCAGGGACACATAGGGGACAGCCAGGGCACCCCAGGGACACCCAGGGCACCCCCAGGGACAGCTAGGGGACAGCCTGGGCACCCTAGGGACACCTAGGGGAAAGCCTGGGCACCCCCAGGGACACCAAGGGGATAGCCAGGGCACATCCAGGGACACCTAAGGCACAGCCAGGGCACCCCAGGGAATGTCAGGGCACCCCCAGGGACACATAGGGGACAGCCAGGGCACCCCCAGGGACACCGAGGGGACAGGCAGGGCACCCCAGGGACAGCCAGGGCACCCCAGGGACACATAGGGGACAGCCAGGATACCCCCAGGGACACCTAGGGGACAGCCTGGGCACCCCCAGGGACAGCAGGGGCACACTTAGGGCACCCCAGGGACACCCAGGGGACAGCCAGGGCACCCCCAGGGACACCTAGGGGACAGCCAGGGCACCCCCAGGGACACCTAGGGGACAGCCAGGGCACCTCCAGGGACAGTCAGAGCACCCCAGGGACAGCCAGGACACCCCCAGGAACACCTAGGGGACAGCCAGAGCACCCCAAGGACAGCCAGGGCATGCCCAGGGCCACCTAGGGGACAGGCAGGGCACCCCCAGGGACACCTAGGGGACAGCCAGGGCACTTCAGGGAGAGCCAGGGCACCCCCAGGGACACCTAGGGGACAGCCTGGGCACCCCAGGGACACCCAGGGCACCCCCAAGGACACCTAGGGGACAGCCATGGCACCCCAAGGACAGCCAGGGCACCCCCAGGGACACCTAGGGGACCTCCAGGGCACCCCCAGGGACACCTAGGGGATAGCCAAGGCACCCCAGGGACACCCAGGGCACCCCCAGGGACAGCTAGGGGACAGCCAGGGCACCCACAGGGACACCCAGGGCACCCCCAGGAACACCTATGGGACAGCCAGAGCACCCCAGGGACAGCCAGGACACCCCCAGGGACACCTAGGGGACAGCCAGAGCACCCCAAGGACAGCCAGGGCATGCCCAGGGACACCTAGGGGACAGGCAGGGCACCCCCAGGGACACCTAGGGGACAGCCAGGGCACTCCAGGGACAGCCAGGGCACCCCCAGGGACACCTACGGGACAGCCAGGGCACCCCAAGGGACACCTAGGGGATAGCCAAGGCACTCCAGAGACAGCCAGGGTACCCCCAGGGACACCTAGGGGACAGGCAGGGCACCCCAGGGACACCTAGCGCACAGCCAGCGCACCCTAGGGACAGCCAGGGCACCCCCAGGGACACCTACGGGACAGCCAGGGCACCCCCAGGGACACCTAGCGCACAGCCAGCGCACCCTAGGGACAGCCAGGGCACCCCTAGGGACACCCAAGGCACCCACAAGGACACCAAGGGGACAGGCAGGGCACCCACAGGGACACCCAGGGCACCCCCAGGGACACGAAGGGGACAGCCAGGGCACCCCCAGGGACACCGAGGGGACAGCCAGGGCACCCCAGGGACAGCCAGGGCACCCACAGGGACAGAAAGGGCACCCTCAGGGCACCCCAGGGCCACCCAGGGCACCCACAGGGACACCAAGGGGACAGCCAGGGCACCCCCAGGGACACCTAGGGGAGAGCCAGGGCACCCCCCGGGACAGCCAGGGCACCCCCAGGGCACCTCAAAGACACCCAGGGCACCCCGAGGGACACCAAGGGGACAGCTAGGGCACACCAGGGACAGCCAGGGCACCCCCAGGGACACCTTGGGGACAGCCAGGGCACCCCAGGGACACCCAGGGCACCCCCAGGGACAGCTAGGGGACAGCCAGGGCATCCCCAGGGACACCAGAGCACCCCCAGGGACACTTAGGTGACAGCCAGGGCACCCCCAGGGACAGACAAGGCACCCCTAGGGACACCTATGGGACAGCCAGGGACCCCCAGGGACAGCCAGGGCACCCCCAGGGACACCTAGGGGACAGCCAGGGCACCCCAGGGACGCCTTGGGGACAGCAAGGCACCCCAAGGACACCTAGGGGACAGCCAGGGCACCCCAGGGAAAGCCAGGGCACCCCAGGGACACCTAGGGGACAGCCAGGGACCCCCAGGGACAGCCAGGGCACCCCCAGGGACTCCAGGGCATCCCCAGGGACACCTAGGGGACAGGCAGGGCACCCCCAGGTACAGCCAGGGGACAGCCAGGGCCCCCCCAGAGGTTGAAGGGGCCCCCCCGCTCCAAACCCAGCACGGATGCCTGCGTTGCGGCCCCCCAAAAACCCATGGCCGCCCCTCGAGCTGATATCGACCCCCCCACAGCATCATTGATCCCCACCCGAGTGTCACTGACCCCCCCAATGTCATTGATGCCCCCCCAATATTCCATTGATCCTTCCTCAGCGTCGCTGACCCCCCCCCAAAATTCCATTGATCCCCTCCACTTGATCCCGCCCTTTTTCTCCCCTCACGTTTCCCGCCCTTTTTCTCCCCTCACGTTTCCCGCACTTTTTCGTGGGGAACGACCCCTGAGGGGTCCTGTGGAAGGATTCTGGAGGTCCGAGGGGTGAATTTGGGGTTTGAAGGGAGGTTTTGGGGGGTCCCAGGGATGGATTTGGGGGTTTTTGGGGGTCCAAGGGATGGATTTGGGGGTCCCGGTGTGGATCTGGGGTCCTGGGGAGGTTTTGGGGGGTCCCAGGGGTGGATTTGGGGTTCATGGGGAGAGGTTTTGGGGGTTTTTCGGGGTCCCAGGGGTGAATTTGGGGTCCGGGGAGGGGTTTTTGGGGGTCCCTCACCTGCAGGGCGTCGCAGGGGTGGCAGGGGAGGGGACAGCGGGGGGGGCCCAGCGCCCACCCCCCCTTGGGCTTCAGGAGGGCGTCGATGAGACCGAAACAGCTCGGGGGGGGGGGGGGGGGTTAAAAAACGGGGGGGGGTCACGGGCTGGAACCCCCCAGTGCCCCCCAAACCACCCCCAGGGCCCCCCCCGACCTCCAGGAGCCCGCAAAACCCTCCTCAGGTTCCTTTGATGCCTCAAATGGGCCGACCAAACCTCCCGAAGATCCCCGAAAAACACCCAAAGCAGCCCCCAGGACTCCCCCCAGACCCCCCAAAACCCCCCAAACCCCTCCAGGACAACTCGGGACCCCCAGGACCCCCAAAAATCCGCCCCCCCCCCTCCCCCTGAGGCCTCGTTTGACCCGCTCCACGTTGCGGACAGGCACCAGCTGATCAAGCCACAAGCACCAGCACCTGCGGGACTGGGATGGACTGGGAGCACTGGGAGGGTGATCAGAGAGAATTGGGATGGACGGTGAGTGGACTGGGATGAACTGGCAGGCGTGTGGGGGTCGATGGTGGGCACACGGTGCCTTACTGGTCTATACTGGGATGGGTCCAATGGCCCCAGGGGAGGGGGTGTGGCCACACTGGTCCAGACTGGGAGGGGTGTCACCATGGCGCCGGAGGCGGAGTCGAGGATACGAGCGAGACAGGGACACCTAGGGGACAGCCAGGGCACCCCCAGGGACACCTAGGGGACAGGCAGGGCACCCCAGGGACACCTAGGGGACAGCCAGGGCACCCCCAGGGACACCTAGGGGACAGCCAGGGCACCCCCAGGGACACCTAGGGGACAGCCAGGGCACCCCAGGGAATGCCAGGGCACCCCCAGGGACACCAAGGGGACAGCCAGGGCACCCCCAGGGACACATAGGGGACAGCCACGGCACCCCAGGGACACCTAGGGGACAGCCAGGGCACCCCAGGGACAGCCAGGGCACCCCAGGGACACATAGGGGACAGCCAGGGTACCCCCAGGGACACCTAGGGGACAGCCTGGGCACCCCCAGGGACAGCCGGGGCACCCCTAGGGCACCCCAGGGACACCCAGGGCACCCCCAGGGACACGAAGGGGACAGCCAGGGTACTCCAGAGACAGCCAGGGCACCCCCAGGGATACCTAGGGGACAGCCAGGGCACCCCAAGGGACACCTAGGGGACAGCCAGGGCACCCCAGGGACAGCCAGGGCACCCCCAGGGACACCAAGGAGGCTGCCACGGCACCCCAGGGACACCTAGGGGACAGCCAGGGCACCACAGGGACAGCCAGGGCGCCCCCAGGGACACATAGGGGACAGCCAGGGCACCCCAGGGACAGCCAGGGCACCCCCAGGGACACCTAGGGGACAGCCAGGGCACCCCAGGGAATGCCAGGGCACCCCCAGGGAAACCAAGGGGACAGCCAGGGCACCTCCAGGGACACATAGGGGACAGCCACGGCACCCCAGGGACACCTAGGGGACAGCCAGGGCACCTCCAGGGACAGTCAGAGCACCCCAGGGACAGCCAGGACACCCCCAGGAACACCTAGGGGACAGCCAGAGCACCCCAAGTACAGCCAGGGCATGCCCAGGGCCACCTAGGGGACAGGCAGGGCACCCCCAGGGACACCTAGGGGACAGCCAGGGCACTTCAGGGAGAGCCAGGGCACCCCCAGGGACACCTAGGGGACAGCCAGGGCACTTCAGGGACAGCCTGGGCACCCCAGGGACACCCAGGGCACCCCCAAGGACACCTAGGGGACAGCCATGGCACCCCAAGGACAGCCAGGGCACCCCCAGGGACACCTAGGGGACCTCCAGGGCACCCCCAGGGACACCTAGGGGATAGCCAAGGCACCCCAGGGACACCCAGGGCACCCCCAGGGACAGCTAGGGGACAGCCAGGGCACCCACAGGGACACCCAGGGCACCCCCAGGAACACCTATGGGACAGCCAGAGCACCCCAGGGACAGCCAGGACACCCCCAGGGACACCTAGGGGACAGCCAGGGCACCCCAGGGACAGCCAGGGCACCCCAGGGACACATAGGGGACAGCCAGGGTACCCCCAGGGACACCTAGGGGACAGCCTGGGCACCCCCAGGGACAGCCGGGGCGCCCCTAGGGCACCCCAGGGACACCCAGGGCACCCCCAGGGACACGAAGGGGACAGCCAGGGTACTCCAGAGACAGCCAGGGCACCCCCAGGGATACCTAGGGGACAGCCAGAGCACCCCCAGGGACACCTAGGGGACAGCCAGGGCACCCCCAGGGACAGCCAGAGCACCCCAGGGACAGCCAGGACACCCCCAGGAACACCTAGGGGACAGCCAGAGCACCCCCAGGGACACCTAGGGGACAGCCAGGGCACCCCCAGGGACAGCCAGAGCACCCCAGGGACAGCCAGGACACCCCCAGGAACACCTAGGGGACAGCCAGGGCACCCCAGGGACAGCCAGGGCACCCCCAAGGACACCAAGGGGACAGCCACGGCACCCCAGGGACACCTAGGGGACAGCCAGGGCACCCCAGGGACAGCCAGGGCGCCCCCAGGGACAGCTACGGGACAGCCTGGGCACCCTAGGGACACCTAGGAGAAAGCCAGGGCACCCCCAGGGACACCAAGGGGATAGCCAGGGCACATCCAGGGACACATAGGGGACAGCCAGGGCACCCCAGGGACACCTAGGGGACAGGCAGGGCACTCCAGAGACAGCAAGGGCACCCCCAGGGATACCTAGGGGACAGCCAGGGCACCCCAAGGGACACCTAGGGGACAGCCAGGGCACCCCAGGGACAGCCAGGGCACCCCCCGGGACACCCACGGCACCCCCAGGGACAGCCAGGGCACCCCCAGGGACACCAAGGGGGCTGCCACGGCACCCCAGGGACACCTAGGGGACAGCCAGGGCACCACAGGGACAGCCAGGGCGCCCCCAGGGACACATAGGGGACAGCCAGGGCACCCCAGGGACAGCCAGGGCACCCCCAGGGACACCTAGGGGACAGCCAGGGCACCCCAGGGAATGCCAGGGCACCCCCAGGGACACCAAGGGGACAGCCAGGGCACCTCCAGGGACACATAGGGGACAGCTACGGCACCCCAGGGACACCTAGGGGACAGCCAGGGCACCCCAGGGACAGCCAGGGCACCCCAGGGACACATAGGGGACAGCCAGGGTACCCCCAGGGACACCTAGGGGACAGCCTGGGCACCCCCAGGGACACCCTGGGCACCCCCAGGGACACGTAGGAGACAGCCAGGGCACACCAGGGACAGCCAGGGCACCCCCAGGGACACCTAGGGGACAGCCAGGGCACCCCAGGGAATGCCAGGGCACCCCCAGGGACACCAAGGGGACAGCCAGGGCACCTCCAGGGACACCTAGGGGACAGCCAGGGCACCCCCAGGGACACATAGGGGACAGCCACGGCACCCCAGGGACACCTAGGGGATAGCCAGGGCACCCCAAGGACAGCCAGGGCACCCCAGGGACACATAGGGGACAGCCAGGGTACCCCCAGGGACACCTAGGGGACAGCCTGGGCACCCCCAGGGACAGCAGGGGCACACCTAGGGCACCCCAGGGACACCCAGGGGACAGCCAGGGCACCCCCAGGGACACCTAGGGGATAGCCAAGGCACATCCAGGGACACATAGGGGACAGCCAGGGCACCCCAGGGACACCTAGGGGACAGCCAGGGCACTCCAGAGACAGCCAGGGCACCCCCAGGGATACCTAGGGGACAGGCAGGGCACCCCAGGGACACCTAGCGCACAGCCAGCGCACCCTAGGGACAGCCAGGGCACCCCCAGGGACACCTAGGGGACAGCCAGGGCACCCCAAGGGACACCTAGGGGACAGCCAGGGCACCCCAGGGACAGCCAGGGCACCCCCAGGGACACCCACGGCACCCCCAGGGACAGCCAGGGCACCCCCAGGGACACCAAGGGGGCAGCCACGGCACCCCAGGGACACCTAGGGGACAGCCAGGGCACCCCAGGGACAGCCAGGGCTCCCCCAGGGACACATAGGGGACAGCCAGGGCACCCCAGGGACACCCAGGGCACCCCCAGGGACAGCTAGGGGACAGCCTGGGCACCCTAGGGACACCTAGGGGAAAGCCTGGGCACCCCAAGGGACACCAAGGGGATAGCCAGGGCACATCCAGGGACACCTAAGGCACAGCCAGGGCACCCCAGGGAATGTCAGGGCACCCCCAGGGACACATAGGGGACAGCCAGGGCACCCCCAGGGACACCGAGGGGACAGGCAGGGCACCCCAGGGACAGCCAGGGCACCCCAGGGACACATAGGGGACAGCCAGGATACCCCCAGGGACACCTAGGGGACAGCCTGGGCACCCCAGGGAATGCCAGGGCACCCCCAGGGACACCAAGGGGACAGCCTGGGCACCCCCAGGGACAGCAGGGGCACACTTAGGGCACCCCAGGGACACCCAGGGGACAGCCAGGGCACCCCCAGGGACACCTAGGGGACAGCCAGGGCACCCCCAGGGACACCTAGGGGACAGCCAGGGCACCTCCAGGGACAGTCAGAGCACCCCAGGGACAGCCAGGACACCCCCAGGAACACCTAGGGGACAGCCAGAGCACCCCAAGGACAGCCAGGGCATGCCCAGGGCCACCTAGGGGACAGGCAGGGCACCCCCAGGGACACCTAGGGGACAGCCAGGGCACTTCAGGGAGAGCCAGGGCACCCCCAGGGACACCTAGGGGACAGCCTGGGCACCCCAGGGACACCCAGGGCACCCCCAAGGACACCTAGGGGACAGCCATGGCACCCCAAGGACAGCCAGGGCACCCCCAGGGACACCTAGGGGACCTCCAGGGCACCCCCAGGGACACCTAGGGGATAGCCAAGGCACCCCAGGGACACCCAGGGCACCCCCAGGGACAGCTAGGGGACAGCCAGGGCACCCCCAGGAACACCTATGGGACAGCCAGAGCACCCCAGGGACAGCCAGGACACCCCCAGGGACACCTAGGGGACAGCCAGAGCACCCCAAGGACAGCCAGGGCATGCCCAGGGACACCTAGGGGACAGGCAGGGCACCCCCAGGGACACCTAGGGGACAGGCAGGGCACTCCAGAGACAGCAAGGGCACCCCCAGGGATACCTAGGGGACAGCCAGGGCACCCCAAGGGACACCTAGGGGACAGCCATGGCACCCCAAGGACAGCCTGGGCACCCTAGGGACACCTAGGGGAAAGCCTGGGCACCCCCAGGGACACCAAGGGGATAGCCAGGGCACATCCAGGGACACCTAAGGCACAGCCAGGGCACCCCAGGGAATGTCAGGGCACCCCCAGGGACACATAGGGGACAGCCAGGGCACCCCCAGGGACACCGAGGGGACAGGCAGGGCACCCCAGGGACAGCCAGGGCACCCCAGGGACACATAGGGGACAGCCAGGATACCCCCAGGGACACCTAGGGGACAGCCTGGGCACCCCCAGGGACAGCAGGGGCACACTTAGGGCACCCCAGGGACACCCAGGGGACAGCCAGGGCACCCCCAGGGACACCTAGGGGACAGCCAGGGCACCCCCAGGGACACCTAGGGGACAGCCAGGGCACCTCCAGGGACAGTCAGAGCACCCCAGGGACAGCCAGGACACCCCCAGGAACACCTAGGGGACAGCCAGAGCACCCCAAGGACAGCCAGGGCATGCCCAGGGCCACCTAGGGGACAGGCAGGGCACCCCCAGGGACACCTAGGGGACAGCCAGGGCACTTCAGGGAGAGCCAGGGCACCCCCAGGGACACCTAGGGGACAGCCTGGGCACCCCAGGGACACCCAGGGCACCCCCAAGGACACCTAGGGGACAGCCATGGCACCCCAAGGACAGCCAGGGCACCCCCAGGGACACCTAGGGGACCTCCAGGGCACCCCCAGGGACACCTAGGGGATAGCCAAGGCACCCCAGGGACACCCAGGGCACCCCCAGGGACAGCTAGGGGACAGCCAGGGCACCCACAGGGACACCCAGGGCACCCCCAGGAACACCTATGGGACAGCCAGAGCACCCCAGGGACAGCCAGGACACCCCCAGGGACACCTAGGGGACAGCCAGAGCACCCCAAGGACAGCCAGGGCATGCCCAGGGACACCTAGGGGACAGGCAGGGCACCCCCAGGGACACCTAGGGGACAGCCAGGGCACTCCAGGGACAGCCAGGGCACCCCCAGGGACACCTACGGGACAGCCAGGGCACCCCCAGGGACACCTAGGGGATAGCCAAGGCACTCCAGAGACAGCCAGGGTACCCCCAGGGACACCTAGGGGACAGGCAGGGCACCCCAGGGACACCTAGCGCACAGCCAGCGCACCCTAGGGACAGCCAGGGCACCCCCAGGGACACCTACGGGACAGCCAGGGCACCCCCAGGGACACCTAGCGCACAGCCAGCGCACCCTAGGGACAGCCAGGGCACCCCTAGGGACACCCAAGGCACCCACAAGGACACCAAGGGGACAGGCAGGGCACCCACAGGGACACCCAGGGCACCCCCAGGGACACGAAGGGGACAGCCAGGGCACCCCCAGGGACACCGAGGGGACAGCCAGGGCACCCCAGGGACAGCCAGGGCACCCACAGGGACAGAAAGGGCACCCTCAGGGCACCCCAGGGCCACCCAGGGCACCCACAGGGACACCAAGGGGACAGCCAGGGCACCCCCAGGGACACCTAGGGGAGAGCCAGGGCACCCCCCGGGACAGCCAGGGCACCCCCAGGGCACCTCAAAGACACCCAGGGCACCCCGAGGGACACCAAGGGGACAGCTAGGGCACACCAGGGACAGCCAGGGCACCCCCAGGGACACCTTGGGGACAGCCAGGGCACCCCAGGGACACCCAGGGCACCCCCAGGGACAGCTAGGGGACAGCCAGGGCATCCCCAGGGACACCAGAGCACCCCCAGGGACACTTAGGTGACAGCCAGGGCACCCCCAGGGACAGACAAGGCACCCCTAGGGACACCTATGGGACAGCCAGGGACCCCCAGGGACAGCCAGGGCACCCCCAGGGACACCTAGGGGACAGCCAGGGCACCCCAGGGACGCCTTGGGGACAGCAAGGCACCCCAAGGACACCTAGGGGACAGCCAGGGCACCCCAGGGAAAGCCAGGGCACCCCAGGGACACCTAGGGGACAGCCAGGGACCCCCAGGGACAGCCAGGGCACCCCCAGGGACTCCAGGGCATCCCCAGGGACACCTAGGGGACAGGCAGGGCACCCCCAGGTACAGCCAGGGGACAGCCAGGGCCCCCCCAGAGGTTGAAGGGGCCCCCCCACTCCAAACCCAGCACGGATGCCTGCGTTGCGGCCCCCCAAAAACCCATGGCCGCCCCTCGAGCTGATATCGACCCCCCCACAGCATCATTGATCCCCACCCGAGTGTCACTGACCCCCCCAATGTCATTGATGCCCCCCCAATATTCCATTGATCCTTCCTCAGCGTCGCTGACCCCCCCCAAAATTCCATTGATCCCCTCCACTTGATCCCGCCCTTTTTCTCCCCTCACGTTTCCCGCCCTTTTTCTCCCCTCACGTTTCCCGCACTTTTTCGTGGGGAACGACCCCTGAGGGGTCCTGTGGAAGGATTCTGGAGGTCCGAGGGGTGAATTTGGGGTTTGAAGGGAGGTTTTGGGGGGTCCCAGGGATGGATTTGGGGGTTTTTGGGGGTCCAAGGGATGGATTTGGGGGTCCCGGTGTGGATCTGGGGTCCTGGGGAGGTTTTGGGGGGTCCCAGGGGTGGATTTGGGGTTCATGGGGAGAGGTTTTGGGGGTTTTTCGGGGTCCCAGGGGTGAATTTGGGGTCCGGGGAGGGGTTTTTGGGGGTCCCTCACCTGCAGGGCGTCGCAGGGGTGGCAGGGGAGGGGACAGCGGGGGGGGCCCAGCGCCCACCCCCCCTTGGGCTTCAGGAGGGCGTCGATGAGACCGAAACAGCTCGGGGGGGGGGGGGGGGTTAAAAACGGGGGGGGGGTCACGGGCTGGAACCCCCCAGTGCCCCCCAAACCACCCCCAGGGCCCCCCCGACCTCCAGGAGCCCGCAAAACCCTCCTCAGGTTCCTTTGATGCCTCAAATGGGCTGCCCAAACCTCCCGAAGATCCCCCAAAAACACCCAAAGCAGCCCCCAGGACTCCCCCCAGACCCCCCAAAACCCCCCAAACCCCTCCAGGACAACTCGGGACCCCCAGGACCCCCAAAAATCCGCCCCCCCCCCCCCCCCTGAGGCCTCGTTTGACCCGCTCCACGTTGCGGACAGGCACCAGCTGATCAAGCCACAAGCACCAGCACCTGCGGGACTGGGATGGACTGGGAGCACTGGGAGGGTGATCAGAGAGAATTGGGATGGACGGTGAGTGGACTGGGATGAACTGGCAGGCGTGTGGGGGTCGATGGTGGGCACACGGTGCCTTACTGGTCTATACTGGGATGGGTCCAATGGCCCCAGGGGAGGGGGTGTGGCCACACTGGTCCAGACTGGGAGGGGTGTCACCATGGCGCCGGAGGCGGAGTCGAGGATACGAGCGAGACAGGGACACCTAGGGGACAGCCAGGGCACCCCCAGGGACACCTAGGGGACAGGCAGGGCACCCCAGGGACACCTAGGGGACAGCCAGGGCACCCCCAGGGACACCTAGGGGACAGCCAGGGCACCCCCAGGGACACCTAGGGGACAGCCAGGGCACCCCAGGGAATGCCAGGGCACCCCCAGGGACACCAAGGGGACAGCCAGGGCACCCCCAGGGACACATAGGGGACAGCCACGGCACCCCAGGGACACCTAGGGGACAGCCAGGGCACCCCAGGGACAGCCAGGGCACCCCAGGGACACATAGGGGACAGCCAGGGTACCCCCAGGGACACCTAGGGGACAGCCTGGGCACCCCCAGGGACAGCCGGGGCACCCCTAGGGCACCCCAGGGACACCCAGGGCACCCCCAGGGACACGAAGGGGACAGCCAGGGTACTCCAGAGACAGCCAGGGCACCCCCAGGGATACCTAGGGGACAGGCAGATCACCCCAGGGACACCTAGCCCACAGCCAGCGCACCCTAGGGACAGCCAGGGCACCCCCAGGGACACCTAGGGGACAGCCAGGGCACCCCCAGGGACACCTAGGGGACAGCCAGGGCACCCCCAGGGACAGCCAGAGCACCCCAGGGACAGCCAGGACACCCCCAGGAACACCTAGGGGACAGCCAGGGCACCCCAGGGACAGCCAGGGCACCCCTAGGGACACCTAGGGGAAAGCCAGGGACACATAAGAGACAGCCAGGGTACTCCAGGGACACCAAGGGGACAGCCAGGGCACCCCCAGGGACACCTAGGGGACAGCCTGGGCACCCCAGGGACACCCAGGGCACCCCCAAGGACGCCAAGGGGACAGCCACGGCACCCCAGGGACACCTAGGGGACAGCCAGGGCACCCCAGGGACAGCCAGGGCGCCCCCAGGGACACATAGGGGACAGCCAGGGTACCCGCAGGGACACCTAGGGGACAGCCAGGGCACACCAGGGACAGCCAGGGCACCCCCAGGGACACCAAGGGGATAGCCAGGGCACCCCAGGGACACCCAGGGCACCCCCAGGGACATCAAGGGGATAGCCAGGGCACATCCAGGGACACATAGGGGACAGCCAGGGCACCCCAGGGACACCTAGGGGACAGGCAGGGCACTCCAGAGACAGCAAGGGCACCCCCAGGGATACCTAGGGGACAGCCAGGGCACCCCAAGGGACACCTAGGGGACAGCCAGGGCACCCCAGGGACAGCCAGGGCACCCCCCGGGACACCCACGGCACCCCCAGGGACAGCCAGGGCACCCCCAGGGACACCAAGGGGGCTGCCACGGCACCCCAGGGACACCTAGGGGACAGCCAGGGCACCACAGGGACAGCCAGGGCGCCCCCAGGGACACATAGGGGACAGCCAGGGCACCCCAGGGACAGCCAGGGCACCCCCAGGGACACCTAGGGGACAGCCAGGGCACCCCAGGGAATGCCAGGGCACCCCCAGGGACACCAAGGGGACAGCCAGGGCACCTCCAGGGACACATAGGGGACAGCTACGGCACCCCAGGGACACCTAGGGGACAGCCAGGGCACCCCAGGGACAGCCAGGGCACCCCAGGGACACATAGGGGACAGCCAGGGTACCCCCAGGGACACCTAGGGGACAGCCTGGGCACCCCCAGGGACACCCTGGGCACCCCCAGGGACACGTAGGAGACAGCCAGGGCACACCAGGGACAGCCAGGGCACCCCCAGGGACACCTAGGGGACAGCCAGGGCACCCCAGGGAATGCCA
Source organism: Chamaea fasciata (assembly GCF_029207755.1). NCBI lineage: Eukaryota > Metazoa > Chordata > Aves > Passeriformes > Sylviidae > Chamaea > Chamaea fasciata. The sequence goes on from NW_027094475.1 coordinate 80,271, forward strand.
GGGCACCCCAAGGGACACCAAGGGGACAGCCAGGGCACCTCCAGGGACACCTAGGGGACAGCCAGGGCACCCCCAGGGACACATAGGGGACAGCCACGGCACCCCAGGGACACCTAGGGGATAGCCAGGGCACCCCAAGGACAGCCAGGGCACCCCAGGGACACATAGGGGACAGCCAGGGTACCCCCAGGGACACCTAGGGGACAGCCTGGGCACCCCCAGGGACAGCAGGGGCACACCTAGGGCACCCCAGGGACACCCAGGGGACAGCCAGGGCACCCCCAGGGACACCTAGGGGATAGCCAAGGCACATCCAGGGACACATAGGGGACAGCCAGGGCACCCCAGGGACACCTAGGGGACAGCCAGGGCACTCCAGAGACAGCCAGGGCACCCCCAGGGATACCTAGGGGACAGGCAGGGCACCCCAGGGACACCTAGCGCACAGCCAGCGCACCCTAGGGACAGCCAGGGCACCCCAAGGGACACCTAGGGGACAGCCAGGGCACCCCAAGGGACACCTAGGGGACAGCCAGGGCACCCCAGGGACAGCCAGGGCACCCCCAGGGACACCCACGGCACCCCCAGGGACAGCCAGGGCACCCCCAGGGACACCAAGGGGGCAGCCACGGCACCCCAGGGACAGCCAGGGCTCCCCCAGGGACACATAGGGGACAGCCAGGGCACCCCAGGGACACCCAGGGCACCCCCAGGGACAGCTAGGGGACAGCCTGGGCACCCTAGGGACACCTAGGGGAAAGCCTGGGCACCCCCAGGGACACCAAGGGGATAGCCAGGGCACATCCAGGGACACCTAAGGCACAGCCAGGGCACCCCAGGGAATGTCAGGGCACCCCCAGGGACACATAGGGGACAGCCAGGGCACCCCCAGGGACACCGAGGGGACAGGCAGGGCACCCCAGGGACAGCCAGGGCACCCCAGGGACACATAGGGGACAGCCAGGATACCCCCAGGGACACCTAGGGGACAGCCTGGGCACCCCAGGGAATGCCAGGGCACCCCCAGGGACACCAAGGGGACAGCCTGGGCACCCCCAGGGACAGCAGGGGCACACTTAGGGCACCCCAGGGACACCCAGGGGACAGCCAGGGCACCCCCAGGGACACCTAGGGGACAGCCAGGGCACCCCCAGGGACACCTAGGGGACAGCCAGGGCACCTCCAGGGACAGTCAGAGCACCCCAGGGACAGCCAGGACACCCCCAGGAACACCTAGGGGACAGCCAGAGCACCCCAAGGACAGCCAGGGCATGCCCAGGGCCACCTAGGGGACAGGCAGGGCACCCCCAGGGACACCTAGGGGACAGCCAGGGCACTTCAGGGAGAGCCAGGGCACCCCCAGGGACACCTAGGGGACAGCCTGGGCACCCCAGGGACACCCAGGGCACCCCCAAGGACACCTAGGGGACAGCCATGGCACCCCAAGGACAGCCAGGGCACCCCCAGGGACACCTAGGGGACCTCCAGGGCACCCCCAGGGACACCTAGGGGATAGCCAAGGCACCCCAGGGACACCCAGGGCACCCCCAGGGACAGCTAGGGGACAGCCAGGGCACCCACAGGGACACCCAGGGCACCCCCAGGAACACCTATGGGACAGCCAGAGCACCCCAGGGACAGCCAGGACACCCCCAGGGACACCTAGGGGACAGCCAGAGCACCCCAAGGACAGCCAGGGCATGCCCAGGGACACCTAGGGGACAGGCAGGGCACCCCCAGGGACACCTAGGGGACAGCCAGGGCACTCCAGGGACAGCCAGGGCACCCCCAGGGACACCTACGGGACAGCCAGGGCACCCCCAGGGACACCTAGGGGATAGCCAAGGCACTCCAGAGACAGCCAGGGTACCCCCAGGGACACCTAGGGGACAGGCAGGGCACCCCAGGGACACCTAGCGCACAGCCAGCGCACCCTAGGGACAGCCAGGGCACCCCCAGGGACACCTACGGGACAGCCAGGGCACCCCCAGGGACACCTAGCGCACAGCCAGCGCACCCTAGGGACAGCCAGGGCACCCCTAGGGACACCCAAGGCACCCACAAGGACACCAAGGGGACAGGCAGGGCACCCACAGGGACACCCAGGGCACCCCCAGGGACACGAAGGGGACAGCCAGGGCACCCCCAGGGACACCGAGGGGACAGCCAGGGCACCCCAGGGACAGCCAGGGCACCCACAGGGACAGAAAGGGCACCCTCAGGGCACCCCAGGGCCACCCAGGGCACCCACAGGGACACCAAGGGGACAGCCAGGGCACCCCCAGGGACACCTAGGGGAGAGCCAGGGCACCCCCCGGGACAGCCAGGGCACCCCCAGGGCACCTCAAAGACACCCAGGGCACCCCGAGGGACACCAAGGGGACAGCTAGGGCACACCAGGGACAGCCAGGGCACCCCCAGGGACACCTTGGGGACAGCCAGGGCACCCCAGGGACACCCAGGGCACCCCCAGGGACAGCTAGGGGACAGCCAGGGCATCCCCAGGGACACCAGAGCACCCCCAGGGACACTTAGGTGACAGCCAGGGCACCCCCAGGGACAGACAAGGCACCCCTAGGGACACCTATGGGACAGCCAGGGACCCCCAGGGACAGCCAGGGCACCCCCAGGGACACCTAGGGGACAGCCAGGGCACCCCAGGGACGCCTTGGGGACAGCAAGGCACCCCAAGGACACCTAGGGGACAGCCAGGGCACCCCAGGGAAAGCCAGGGCACCCCAGGGACACCTAGGGGACAGCCAGGGACCCCCAGGGACAGCCAGGGCACCCCCAGGGACTCCAGGGCATCCCCAGGGACACCTAGGGGACAGGCAGGGCACCCCCAGGTACAGCCAGGGGACAGCCAGGGCCCCCCCAGAGGTTGAAGGGGCCCCCCCGCTCCAAACCCAGCACGGATGCCTGCGTTGCGGCCCCCCAAAAACCCATGGCCGCCCCTCGAGCTGATATCGACCCCCCCACAGCATCATTGATCCCCACCCGAGTGTCACTGACCCCCCCAATGTCATTGATGCCCCCCCAATATTCCATTGATCCTTCCTCAGCGTCGCTGACCCCCCCCAAAATTCCATTGATCCCCTCCACTTGATCCCGCCCTTTTTCTCCCCTCACGTTTCCCGCCCTTTTTCTCCCCTCACGTTTCCCGCACTTTTTCGTGGGGAACGACCCCTGAGGGGTCCTGTGGAAGGATTCTGGAGGTCCGAGGGGTGAATTTGGGGTTTGAAGGGAGGTTTTGGGGGGTCCCAGGGATGGATTTGGGGGTTTTTGGGGGTCCAAGGGATGGATTTGGGGGTCCCGGTGTGGATCTGGGGTCCTGGGGAGGTTTTGGGGGGTCCCAGGGGTGGATTTGGGGTTCATGGGGAGAGGTTTTGGGGGTTTTTCGGGGTCCCAGGGGTGAATTTGGGGTCCGGGGAGGGGTTTTTGGGGGTCCCTCACCTGCAGGGCGTCGCAGGGGTGGCAGGGGAGGGGACAGCGGGGGGGGGCCCAGCGCCCACCCCCCCTTGGGCTTCAGGAGGGCGTCGATGAGACCGAAACAGCTCGGGGGGGGGGGGGGGGTTAAAAACGGGGGGGGGGTCACGGGCTGGAACCCCCCAGTGCCCCCCAAACCACCCCCAGGGCCCCCCCGACCTCCAGGAGCCCGCAAAACCCTCCTCAGGTTCCTTTGATGCCTCAAATGGGCTGCCCAAACCTCCCGAAGATCCCCCAAAAACACCCAAAGCAGCCCCCAGGACTCCCCCCCAGACCCCCCAAAACCCCCCAAACCCCTCCAGGACAACTCGGGACCCCCAGGACCCCCAAAAATCCGCCCCCCCCCCCCCCCTGAGGCCTCGTTTGACCCGCTCCACGTTGCGGACAGGCACCAGCTGATCAAGCCACAAGCACCAGCACCTGCGGGACTGGGATGGACTGGGAGCACTGGGAGGGTGATCAGAGAGAATTGGGATGGACGGTGAGTGGACTGGGATGAACTGGCAGGCGTGTGGGGGTCGATGGTGGGCACACGGTGCCTTACTGGTCTATACTGGGATGGGTCCAATGGCCCCAGGGGAGGGGGTGTGGCCACACTGGTCCAGACTGGGAGGGGTGTCACCATGGCGCCGGAGGCGGAGTCGAGGATACGAGCGAGACAGGGACACCTAGGGGACAGCCAGGGCACCCCCAGGGACACCTAGGGGACAGGCAGGGCACCCCAGGGACACCTAGGGGACAGCCAGGGCACCCCCAGGGACACCTAGGGGACAGCCAGGGCACCCCCAGGGACACCTAGGGGACAGCCAGGGCACCCCAGGGAATGCCAGGGCACCCCCAGGGACACCAAGGGGACAGCCAGGGCACCCCCAGGGACACATAGGGGACAGCCACGGCACCCCAGGGACACCTAGGGGACAGCCAGGGCACCCCAGGGACAGCCAGGGCACCCCAGGGACACATAGGGGACAGCCAGGGTACCCCCAGGGACACCTAGGGGACAGCCTGGGCACCCCCAGGGACAGCCGGGGCACCCCTAGGGCACCCCAGGGACACCCAGGGCACCCCCAGGGACACGAAGGGGACAGCCAGGGTACTCCAGAGACAGCCAGGGCACCCCCAGGGATACCTAGGGGACAGGCAGATCACCCCAGGGACACCTAGCCCACAGCCAGCGCACCCTAGGGACAGCCAGGGCACCCCCAGGGACACCTAGGGGACAGCCAGGGCACCCCCAGGGACACCTAGGGGACAGCCAGGGCACCCCCAGGGACAGCCAGAGCACCCCAGGGACAGCCAGGACACCCCCAGGAACACCTAGGGGACAGCCAGGGCACCCCAGGGACAGCCAGGGCACCCCTAGGGACACCTAGGGGAAAGCCAGGGACACATAAGAGACTGCCAGGGTACTCCAGGGACACCAAGGGGACAGCCAGGGCACCCCCAGGGACACCTAGGGACAGCCTGGGCACCCCAGGGACACCCAGGGCACCCCCAAGGACGCCAAGGGGACAGCCACGGCACCCCAGGGACACCTAGGGGACAGCCAGGGCACCCCAGGGACAGCCAGGGCGCCCCCAGGGGACACATAGGGGACAGCCAGGGTACCCGCAGGGACACCTAGGGGACAGCCAGGCACACCAGGGACAGCCAGGGCACCCCCAGGGACACCAAGGGGATAGCCAGGGCACCCCAGGGACACCCAGGGCACCCCCAGGGACACCAAGGGGATAGCCAGGGCACATCCAGGGACACATAGGGGACAGCCAGGGCACCCCAGGGACACCTAGGGGACAGGCAGGGCACTCCAGAGACAGCAAGGGCACCCCCAGGGACACCTAGGGGACAGCCAGGGCACCACAGGGACAGCCAGGGCGCCCCCAGGGACACATAGGGGACAGCCAGGGCACCCCAGGGACAGCCAGGGCACCCCCAGGGACACCTAGGGGACAGCCAGGGCACCCGAGGGAATGCCAGGGCACCCCCAGGGAAACCAAGGGGACAGCCAGGGCACCTCCAGGGACACATAGGGGACAGCCACGGCACCCCAGGGACACCTAGGGGACAGCCAGGGGCACCTCCAGGGACAGTCAGAGCACCCCAGGGACAGCCAGGACACCCCCAGGAACACCTAGGGGACAGCCAGAGCACCCCAAGTACAGCCAGGGCATGCCCAGGGACACCTAGGGGACAGGCAGGGCACCCCCAGGGACACCTAGGGGACAGCCAGGGCACTTCAGGGAGAGCCAGGGCACCCCCAGGGACACCTAGGGGACAGCCAGGGCACTTCAGGGACAGCCTGGGCACCCCAGGGACACCCAGGGCACCCCCCAAGGACACCTAGGGGACCTCCAGGGCACCCCCAGGGACACCTAGGGGATAGCCAAGGCACCCCAGGGACACCCAGGGCACCCCCAGGGACAGCTAGGGGACAGCCAGGGCACCCACAGGGACACCCAGGGCACCCCCAGGAACACCTATGGGACAGCCAGAGCACCCCAGGGACAGCCAGGACACCCCAGGGACACCTAGGGGACAGCCAGGGCACCCCAGGGACAGCCAGGGCACCCCCAGGGACACATAGGGGACAGCCAGGGTACCCCCAGGGACACCTAGGGGACAGCCTGGGCACCCCCAGGGACAGCCGGGGCGCCCCTAGGGCACCCCAGGGGACACCCAGGGCACCCCCAGGGATACCTAGGGGACAGCCAGAGCACCCCCAGGGACACCTAGGGGACAGCCAGGGCACCCCCAGGGGACAGCCAGAGCACCCCAGGGACAGCCAGGACACCCCCAGGAACACCTAGGGGACAGCCAGAGCACCCCCAGGGACACCTAGGGGACAGCCAGGGCACCCCCAGGGACAGCCAGAGCACCCCAGGGACAGCCAGGACACCCCCAGGAACACCTAGGGGACAGCCAGGGCACCCCAGGGACAGCCAGGGCACCCCCAAGGACACCAAGGGGACAGCCACGGCACCCCAGGGACACCTAGGGACAGCCAGGGCACCCCAGGGACAGCCAGGGCGCCCCCAGGGACAGCTACGGGACAGCCTGGGCACCCTAGGGACACCTAGGAGAAAGCCAGGGCACCCCCAGGGACACCAAGGGGATAGCCAGGGCACATCCAGGGACACATAGGGGACAGCCAGGGCACCCCAGGGACACCTAGGGGACAGGCAGGGCACTCCAGAGACAGCAAGGGCACCCCCAGGGATACCTAGGGGACAGCCAGGGCACCCCAAGGGACACCTAGGGGACAGCCAGGGCACCCCAGGGACAGCCAGGGCACCCCCCGGGACACCCACGGCACCCCCAGGGACAGCCAGGGCACCCCCAGGGGACACCAAGGGGGCTGCCACGGCACCCCAGGGACACCTAGGGGACAGCCAGGGCACCACAGGGACAGCCAGGGCGCCCCCAGGGACACATAGGGGACAGCCAGGGCACCCCAGGGACAGCCAGGGCACCCCCAGGGACACCTAGGGGACAGCCAGGGCACCCCAGGGAATGCCAGGGCACCCCCAGGGACACCAAGGGGACAGCCAGGGCACCTCCAGGGACACATAGGGGACAGCTACGGCACCCCAGGGACACCTAGGGGACAGCCAGGCACCCCAGGGACAGCCAGGGCACCCCAGGGACACATAGGGGACAGCCAGGGTACCCCCAGGGACACCTAGGGGACAGCCTGGGCACCCCCAGGGACACCCTGGGCACCCCCAGGGACACGTAGGAGACAGCCAGGGCACACCAGGGACAGCCAGGGCACCCCCAGGGACACCTAGGGGACAGGCCAGGGCACCCCAGGGAATGCCAGGGCACCCCAAGGGACACCAAGGGGACAGCCAGGGCACCTCCAGGGACACCTAGGGGACAGCCAGGGCACCCCCAGGGACACATAGGGGACAGCCACGGCACCCCAGGGACACCTAGGGGATAGCCAGGGCACCCCAAGGACAGCCAGGGCACCCCAGGGACACATAGGGGACAGCCAGGGTACCCCCAGGGACACCTAGGGGACAGCCTGGGCACCCCCAGGGACAGCAGGGGCACACCTAGGGCACCCCAGGGACACCCAGGGGACAGCCAGGGCACCCCCAGGGACACCTAGGGGATAGCCAAGGCACATCCAGGGACACATAGGGGGACAGCCAGGGCACCCCAGGGACACCTAGGGGACAGCCAGGGCACTCCAGAGACAGCCAGGGCACCCCCAGGGATACCTAGGGGACAGGCAGGGCACCCCAGGGACACCTAGCGCACAGCCAGCGCACCCTAGGGACAGCCAGGGCACCCCCAGGGACACCTAGGGGACAGCCAGGGCACCCCAAGGGACACCTAGGGGACAGCCAGGGCACCCCAGGGACAGCCAGGGCACCCCCAGGGACACCCACGGCACCCCCAGGGACAGCCAGGGCACCCCCAGGGACACCAAGGGGGCAGCCACGGCACCCCAGGGACAGCCAGGGCTCCCCAGGGACACATAGGGGACAGCCAGGGCACCCCAGGGACACCCAGGGCACCCCCAGGGACAGCTAGGGGACAGCCTGGGCACCCTAGGGACACCTAGGGGAAAGCCTGGGCACCCCCAGGGACACCAAGGGGATAGCCAGGGCACATCCAGGGACACCTAAGGCACAGCCAGGGCACCCCAGGGAATGTCAGGGCACCCCCAGGGACACATAGGGGACAGCCAGGGCACCCCCAGGGACACCGAGGGGACAGGCAGGGCACCCCAGGGACAGCCAGGGCACCCCAGGGACACATAGGGGACAGCCAGGATACCCCCAGGGACACCTAGGGGACAGCCTGGGCACCCCAGGGAATGCCAGGGCACCCCCAGGGACACCAAGGGGACAGCCTGGGCACCCCCAGGGACAGCAGGGGCACACTTAGGGCACCCCAGGGACACCCAGGGGACAGCCAGGGCACCCCCAGGGACACCTAGGGGACAGCCAGGGCACCCCCAGGGACACCTAGGGGACAGCCAGGGCACCTCCAGGGACAGTCAGAGCACCCCAGGGACAGCCAGGACACCCCCAGGAACACCTAGGGGACAGCCAGAGCACCCCAAGGACAGCCAGGGCATGCCCAGGGCCACCTAGGGGACAGGCAGGGCACCCCAGGGACACCTAGGGGACAGCCAGGGCACTTCAGGGAGAGCCAGGGCACCCCCAGGGACACCTAGGGGACAGCCTGGGCACCCCAGGGACACCCAGGGCACCCCCAAGGGACACCTAGGGGACAGCCATGGCACCCCAAGGACAGCCAGGGCACCCCCAGGGACACCTAGGGGACCTCCAGGGCACCCCCCAGGGACACCTAGGGGATAGCCAAGGCACCCCAGGGACACCCAGGGCACCCCCAGGGACAGCTAGGGGACAGCCAGGGCACCCCCAGGAACACCTATGGGACAGCCAGAGCACCCCCAGGGACAGCCAGGACACCCCAGGGACACCTAGGGGACAGCCAGAGCACCCCAAGGACAGCCAGGGCATGCCCAGGGACACCTAGGGGACAGGCAGGGCACCCCCAGGGACACCTAGGGGACAGCCAGGGCACTCCAGGGACAGCCAGGGCACCCCCAGGGACACCTACGGGACAGCCAGGGCACCCCCAGGGACACCTAGGGATAGCCAAGGCACTCCAGAGACAGCCAGGGTACCCCCAGGGACAACTAGGGGACAGGCAGGGCACCCCAGGGACACCTAGCGCACAGCCAGCGCACCCTAGGGACAGCCAGGGCACCCCTAGGCACACCCAAGGCACCCACAAGGACACCAAGGGGACAGGCAGGGCACCCCCAGGGACACCGAGGGGACAGCCAGGGCACCCCAGGGACAGCCAGGGCACCCACAGGGCCAGAAAGGGCACCCCCAGGGCACCCCAGGGGCCACCCAGGGCACCCACAGGGACACCAAGGGGACAGCCAGGGCACCCCCAGGGACACCTAGGGGAGAGCCAGGGCACCCCCCGGGACAGCCAGGGCACCCCCAGGGCACCCCAAAGACACCCAGGGCACCCCGAGGGACACCAAGGGGACAGCTAGGTCACACCAGGGACAGCCAGGGCACCCCCAGGGACACCTTGGGGACAGCCAGGGCACCCCAGCGACACCCAGGGCACCCCCAGGGACAGCTAGGGGACAGCCAGGGCATCCCCAGGGACACCAGAGCACCCCCAGGGACACTTAGGTGACAGCCAGGGCACCCCCAGGGACAGACAAGGCCACCCCTAGGGACACCTATGGGACAGCCAGGGACCCCCAGGGACAGCCAGGGCACCCCAGGGACACCTAGGGGACAGCCAGGGACCCCCAGGGACAGCCAGGGCACCCCCAGGGACTCCAGGGCATCCCCAGGGACACCTAGGGGACAGCCAGGGCACCCCCAGGTACAGCCAGGGGACAGCCAGGGCCCCCCCAGAGGTTGAAGGGGCCCCCCCGCTCCAAACCCAGCACGGATGCCTGCGTTGCGGCCCCCCAAAAAACCCATGGCCGCCCCTCGAGCTGATATCGACCCCCCCACAGCATCATTGATCCCCACCCGAGTGTCACTGACCCCCCCAATGTCATTGATGCCCCCCCAATATTCCATTGATCCTTCCTCAGCGTCGCTGACCCCCCCCAAAATTCCATTGATCCCCTCCACTTGATCCCGCCCTTTTTCTCCCCTCACGTTTCCCGCCCTTTTTCTCCCCTCACGTTTCCGCCCTTTTTCTCCCCTCACGTTTCCCGCACTTTTTCGTGGGGAACGACCCCTGAGGGGTCCTGTGGAAGGATTCTGGAGGTCCGAGGGGTGAATTTGGGGTTTGAAGGGAGGTTTTGGGGGGTCCCAGGGATGGATTTGGGGGTTTTTGGGGGTCCAAGGGATGGATTTGGGGGTCCCGGTGTGGATCTGGGGTCCTGGGGAGGTTTTGGGGGGTCCCCAGGGGTGGATTTGGGGTTCATGGGGAGAGGTTTTGGGGGTTTTTCGGGGTCCCAGGGGTGAATTTGGGGTCCGGGGAGGGGTTTTTGGGGGTCCCTCACCTGCAGGGCGTCGCAGGGGTGGCAGGGGAGGGGACAGCGGGGGGGGCCCAGCGCCCACCCCCCCTTGGGCTTCAGGAGGGCGTCGATGAGACCGAAACAGCTCGGGGGGGGGGGGGTTAAAAACGGGGGGGGGTCACGGGCTGGAACCCCCCAGTGCCCCCCAAACCACCCCCAGGGCCCCCCCGACCTCCCAGGAGCCCGCAAAACCCTCCTCAGGTTCCTTTGATGCCTCAAATGGGCTGCCCAAACCTCCCGAAGATCCCCCAAAAACACCCAAAGCAGCCCCCAGGACTCCCCCCAGACCCCCCAAAACCCCCCAAACCCCTCCAGGACAACTCGGGACCCCCAGGACCCCCAAAAATCCGCCCCCCCCCCTCCCCCTGAGGCCTCGTTTGACCTGCTCCACGTGCGGACAGGCACCAGCTGATCAAGCCACAAGCACCAGCACCTGCGGGACTGGGATGGACTGGGAGCACTGGGAGGGTGATCAGAGAGAATTGGGATGGACGGTGAGTGGACTGGGATGAACTGGCAGGCGTGTGGGGGTCGATGGTGGGCACACGGTGCCTTACTGGTCTATACTGGGATGGGTCCAATGGCCCCAGGGGAGGGGGTGTGGCCACACTGGTCCAGACTGGGAGGGGTGTCACCATGGCGCCGGAGGCGGAGTCGAGGATACGAGCGAGACAGGGACACCTAGGGGACAGCCAGGGCACCCCCAGGGACACCTAGGGGACAGGCAGGGCACCCCAGGGACACCTAGGGGACAGCCAGGGCACCCCCAGGGACACCTAGGGGACAGCCAGGGCACCCCCAGGGACACCCAGGGCACCCCAAGGGACACCTACGGGACAGCCATGGCACCCCCCAGGGACACCAAGGGGACAGCCAGAGCACCCCAAGGACAGCCAGGGCACCCCCAGGGACACCTAGGGGACAGCCAGGGCACCCCCAGGGACACCTACGGGACAGCCAGGGCACCCCAGGGACAGCCAGGGCACCCCCAGGGACACCAAGGGGACAGCCAGGGCACCCCCAGGGACACCTAGGGGACAGCCAGGGCACCCCAGGGAATGCCAGGGCACCCCCAGGGACACCAAGGGGACAGCCAGGGCACCTCCAGGGACACCTAGGGGACAGCCAGGGGCATCCCCAGGGGACACATAGGGGACAGCCACGGCACCCCAGGGACACCTAGGGGACAGCCAGGGCACCCCAGGGACAGCCAGGGCACCCCAGGGACACATAGGGGACAGCCAGGGTACCCCCAGGGACACCTAGGGGACACCCAGGGCACCCCCAGGGACACGAAGGGGACAGCCAGGGTACTCCAGAGACAGCCAGGGCACCCCCAGGGATACCTAGGGGACAGCCAGAGCACCCCCAGGGACACCTAGGGGACAGCCAGGGCACCCCCAGGGACAGCCAGAGCAACCCCAGGGACAGCCAGGACACCCCCAGGAACACCTAGGGGACAGCCAGAGCACCCCAGGGACACCTAGGGGACAGCCAGGGCACCCCCAGGGACAGCCAGAGCACCCCAGGGACAGCCAGGACACCCCCAGGAACACCTAGGGGGACAGCCAGGGCACCCCAGGGACAGCCAGGGCACCCCCAAGGAC
>NW_027094476.1:0-92089 GCF_029207755.1 Chamaea fasciata
TCCTCCGCGCTCTCCCATTGGCTCGCGGCACCCCGCGGGCGGGCACAACCCCTGCCCTTTGATTGACAGCGCCGCCGCGCCGTCCTATTGGCCGCCCCGTAGGCGGGCTGGGCGCTGATTGGCCGCCTCCTGACGGTCGGAGGAGGCGGCGGCGGCGGCGGCGGCGATGGCGGCGGGGCCGGGAGCGGCGGGCGCCGCTCGCGTCTCCTCGGGCCGCGACCTGAGCTGCGTGCCGGAGGTGGCGGGAGCGCTGGGCGCCGTGGCCAGGCAGGGGGTGAGAGCGGCGGCCGCGGAGAAACGCGCCCGAAGCCCCGCGGGCAGCGGCCCGGCGGCGGCGGCCGGAACGGCCCCGGGGCTGCGGGAGGGCCCGGGACTGCGGCGGGAACCTCCGGGCCCCCTCGGGGATCCCCAAACCCCCTCAGGGATCGTAAAATCCCCTCAGGGATCCCCAAATCCCCTCAGGGATCCCCTAATCCCCTCAGGGATCGTAAAATCCCCTCAGGGATGGTAAAATCCCCTCAGGGATCCCCTAATCCCCTCAGGGATCCCCAAATACCCTCAGGGATCCCCTAATTCCTTCAGGGATCGTAAAATCCCCTCAGGGATCCCCAAATCCCCTCAGGGATCGTAAAATCCACTCAGGGATCCCCAAATCCCCTCAGGGATCCCCGAATCTCCTCAGGGATCCCCAAACCCCCTCAGGGATCCCCTAATTCCCTCAGGGATCGTAAAATCCACTCAGGGATCCCCAAATCCCCTCAGGGATCGAAAAATCCCCTCAGGGATGGTAAAATCCCCTCAGGGATCCCCAAATCCCCTCAGGGATGGTAAAATCCCCTCAGGGATCCCCAAACCCCCTCAGGGATGGTAAAATCCCCTCAGGGATCCCAAAATCCCCTCAGGAATCCCCTAATCCCCTCAGGGATCGAAAAATCCTGTCAGGGATCCCCAAATCCCCTCCGGGATCCCAAAATCCCCCCCAAATGCTCTCCCAGTATATCCCAGTGTGTCCCAGTTCCCTCCCAGTTCATCCCAGTTTGATCCCGGTTCCCTCCCAGTTCATCCCAATTCATCCCAGTAAGGCCGGACCCCCTTCCCAGTATAAACCAGTAACTCCCAGTAACCCCAATTCCACTCCCAGTCCATCCCAGTACAAACCAGTGACCCCAAACCCACTCCCAGTCCATCCCAGTACAAACCAGTGACCCCAAACCCACTCCCAGTCCATCCCAGTATAAACCAGTGACCCCAAACCCACTCCCAGTCCATCCCAGTACAAACCAGTGACCCCAAACCCGCTCCCAGTCCATCCCAGTACAAACCAGTGACCCCAAACCCACTCCCAGTCCATCCCAGTATAAACCAGTGACCCCAAACCCACTCCCAGTCCATCCCAGTATAAACCAGTGACCCCAAACCCACTCCCAGTCCATCCCAGTACAAACCAGTGACCCCAAACCCACTCCCAGACCCTCCCAGTATAAACCAGTGACCCCAAACCCACTCCCAGTCCATCCCAGTATAAACCAGTGACCCCAAACCCACTCCCAGTCCATCCCAGTACAAACCAGTGACCCCAAACCCGCTCCCAGTCCCTCCCAGTATAAACCAGTGACCCCAAACCCACTCCCAGACCCTCCCAGTATAAACCAGTGATCCCAAACCCACTCCCAGTCCATCCCAGTATAACCCAGTGACCCCAAACCCGCTCCCAGTCCATCCCAGTATAAACCAGTGACCCCAAACCCGCTCCCAGTCCATCCCAGTATAAACCAGTGACCCCAAACCCACTCCCAGTTCATCCCAGTATAAACCAGTGACCCCAAACCCGCTCCCAGTCCATCCCAGTATAAACCAGTGACCCCAAACCCACTCCCAGTTCATCCCAGTATAAACCAGTGACCCCAAACCCGCTCCCAGTCCATCCCAGTACAAACCAGTGACCCCAAACCCACTCCCAGTCCATCCCAGTATAACCCAGTGACCCCAAACCCGCTCCCAGTCCGTCCCAGTATAAACCAGTGACCCCAAACCCGCTCCCAGTCCCTCCCAGTATAAACCAGTGCCCCCAAACCCACTCCCAGTCCATCCCAGTATAAACCAGTGACCCCAAACCCGCTCCCAGTCCATCCCAGTACAAACCAGTGACCCCAAACCCGCTCCCAGTCCGTCCCAGTATAAACCAGTGACCCCAAACCCACTCCCAGTCCCTCCCAGTACAAACCAGTGACCCCAAACCCGCTCCCAGTCCATCCCAGTACAAACCAGTGACCCCAAACCCGCTCCCAGTCCATCCCAGTATAAACCAGTGACCCCAAACCCGCTCCCAGTCCCTCCCAGTATAAACCAGTGCCCCCAAACCCACTCCCAGTCCATCCCAGTATAAACCAGTGACCCCCAACCCGCTCCCAGTCCCTCCCAGTACAAACCAGTGCTCCCAGTTCATCCCCGTTCTCCCCAGGTTTGATTTCCTGTGCATTCCCCTGTTCCACCCGCGGCACCGGCGGGAATCCGGGGCGGGGCCGGCGCGGGATCGTCCCGGGCCCCAAACCCGCTCCGACCTGGTGCTGGCCGGCCGAGGTGGGCACTGGTTTATACTGGTTTATACTGGTTTGGACTGGTTTGGACTGGGAGGGGAGTGGGGGCGTTCTCTGGGTGATTTTTGGGGTGAATTTTGGGGTGAATTTGGGGGATTTTGGGGCTGATTTTTTGGGCGAATTTTGGGAGATTTGGGGATTTTTTTGGGGTGAATTTTGGGGAGAATTTGGGGGATTTTGGGATCAATTTTTTGAGAGAGTTGAATATTTTGGGGGATTTGGGGATTTTTTGGGGTGAATTTTGGGGTGAATTTGGGGGGTTTTGGGGCTGATTTTTTGGGCGAATTTTGGGAGATTTCGGGATTTTTTGGGGGTGATTTTTGGCTGGATTTTGGGGTGAATTTGGGGGACTTTAGGATTGATTTTTGGGTGAATTTTGGGGGATTTTGGGATTTTTTGGGGTGAATTTGGGGGATTTTGGGGCTGATTTTTTGGCTGGATTTTGGGGGATTTTGGGATTTTTGGGGGTGATTTTGGGATTGATTTTTGGGGTGAATTTGGGGGATTTTGGGATTGATTTTGGGAGATTCTGGGATGGATTTTTGGGGCGAATTTGGTTGGTTTTGGGGTTGATTTTTTTGGGTGATTTTGGGGTGGGTTTTGGGGTGAATTTGGTTGATTTTGGGATTGATTTTTTGGGGGATTTTCGGGTTGATTTGGGGTGATTTTTGGGGTGAATTTGGGAGATTTTGGAGCTGATTTTTGGCTGAATTTTGGGGTGAATTGAGGTGAATTTTGGGGGTTTTGGGGGTTCAATTTTTGGGGTGAATTTGGGGGATTTTGGGATGGATTTTGGGGCGAATTTGGGTGGTTTTGGGATTGATTTTTTGGGGTGATTTTTGGGGTGAATTTGGGGGATTTGGGGATCGATTTTTTGGGGGAATTTTGGGGGATTTTGGGATTGATTTTTGGCTGGATTTTGGGGCGAATTGAGGCGATTTTCGGGGTGGATTTTGGGGGATTTGGGGATGGATTTTTGGGGTGAATTTGGGGGATTTTGGGGCAGACTGGAACACGCTGATCGTGGGGAAGTTGTCGCCCTGGATCCGCCCCGACTCGCCCCTGGAGCACGTCCGCAAGAACTCCCAGAAGGTGAAATTTGGGGCGAATTCCGGGGATTCGGGGAAAATTTGGGGCCAATTTTTAAATTAAATTTGGGGGATTTTGGGGCCAATTTGGGGTCAATTTTTAAATTAAATTTGGTGAATTTTGGGGCGAATTTCCTGACAATTTTTTTTATTAAATTTGGTGAATTTTGGGCTGAATTTCCTTACAATTTTTTTATTAAATTTGGTGCATTTTGGGGCCAATTTTGTGACAATTTTTAAATTAAATTTGGGGGATTTTGGGGCCAATTTTGTGACAATTTTTTCATTAAATTTGGTGCATTTTGGGGCCAATTTTTTGACAATTTTTAAATTAAATTTGGTGAATTTTGGGCTGAATTTCCTGACAATTGTTTCATTAAATTTGGGGCATTTTGGGGCCAATTTTGTGACAATTTTTTCATTAAATTTGGTGCATTTTGGGGCCAATTTTTTGACAATTTTTAAATTAAATTTGGTGAATTTTGGGCTGAATTTCCTGACAACTTTTTCATTAAATTTGGTGAATTTTGGGCTGAATTTCCTGACCACTTTTTCATGAAATTTGGGGCATTTCGGGGCGAATTTCGGGATGAGTTTTTTTTTAACGAAACCTGGTGGATTTTGGGGTCAATCCTGAGTGGATTTCGGGCGAATTTTGTGGGAATTTCGCCGGAATTCCCGCGGGATTTTTTTTTGGGGGTGGGGGGGGGAATCTCCGGAATCTCTGGATTTTGCCGGATTTTGCCGGATTTTGCCGAATTCGGGTGGTTTTGTGCCCCCCCCCCCCAGGCGCTGCGGCAGGAGCTGGATTTCGGCGCCTACCTGGGCCTGGCCGCTCACCTGGTGCCGCTCCGGGGTCCCCACA
The DNA here is from genome assembly GCF_029207755.1 of Chamaea fasciata. NCBI lineage: Eukaryota > Metazoa > Chordata > Aves > Passeriformes > Sylviidae > Chamaea > Chamaea fasciata. The sequence continues at coordinate 4,551 of NW_027094476.1, forward strand.
ACCCCAACCTGGCCCGGGGGCTCAGCGCCCACCTGCACAGCGGCCACCACGCCACGCAGGTCGCTGGGGATACTGGGTTGTACTGGGGGATACTGGGAGGGGGAGGAACGGCGGGGGGACGGCGAAGAAAGGGTTAAAAACGGGGAGAAAAGGGTTAAAAACGGCGAAGAAAGGGTTAAAAACGGGGAAAAAAGGGTTAAAAACGGGGGAAAAAAGGGTTAAAAATGGGGAAAAAAGGGTTAAAATGGGGAAAAAAGGGTTAAAAGTGGGGAAAAAAGGGTTAAAAATGGGGGGGACAAGGTTAAAAAGGGGGTTAGGGGTTACTGGTTTATACTGGTTTGTACTGGGAGGGGACTGGGTTATACTGGTGTATAGTGGGAGGGGGAAAAACGGGGAAGAAACGGCAAAAAAGGGGTTAAAATGGCTAAAAAAGGGTTAAAAATGGGGGGAAAAAGGGGTGGGAAAAGGGGGAAAATGGGATTGGGGGTTACTGGTTTGGACTGGGAGGGGACTGGGTTATACTGGTGTATAGTGGGAGGGGGAAAAAACGGGGAAAAACGGTGAAAAAATGGGGAAAAAAGGGTTAAAAATGGGGAAAAAAGGGTTAAAAATGGGGAAAAAAGGGTTAAAAACGGGGGAAATGGGATTGGGGGTTACTGGTTTGGACTGGTTTGTACTGGGAGGAGACTGGGTTGTACTGGGGGATGCTGGGAGGGGGAGAAACGGGGGGGAAACGGGGAAGAAAGGGTTAAAAATGGGGAAAAAAGGGTTAAAAATGGGGAAGAAAGGGTTTAAAACGGGGTTAGGGGTTACTGGTTTATACTGGTTTGTACTGGGAGGAGACTGGGTTATACTGGTGTATAGTGGGAGGGGGAAAAAACGGGGGAAAACGGTGAAAAAATGGGGAAAAAGGGTTAAAAATGGGGAAAAAAGGGTTAAAAATGGGGGAAAAAGGGTTAAAAACGGGGGAAATGGGATTGGGGGTTACTGGTTTGGACTGGTTTGTACTGGGAGGGGACTGGGTTATACTGGTGTATACTGGGAGGGGGAAAAAACGGGGGAAAACGGTGAAAAAATGAGGAAAAAAGGGTTAAAAATGGGGAAAAAAGGGTTAAAAATGGGGGAGATGGGATTGGGGGTTACTGGTTTGGACTGGTTTGTACTGGGAGGGGACTGGGTTGTACTGGGGGATGCTGGGAGGGGGAGAAACGGGGGGGAAACGGGGAAGAAAGGGTTAAAAACGGGGAAAAAAAGGGTTAAAAATGGGGAAGAAAGGGTTAAAAACGGGGTTAGGGGTTACTGGTTTATACTGGTTTGTACTGGGAGGGGACTGGGTTTTACTGGTGTATACTGGGAGGGGGAAAACGGGGAAAAACGGTGAAAAAATGGGGAAAAAAGGGTTAAAAACGGGGAAAAACGGGTTAAAAATGGGGGAAATGGGATTGGGGGTTACTGGTTTGTACTGGTTTATACTGGTTTGTACTGGTTTGGACTGGTGTGGACTGGGAGGGGATTTTGGGGCGATTTGGGGGCGTTAGAAGGGTCAAAAACGGGGAGAAACGGGGGAAAAAAAAATGGCGATTTTCGTACTGGTTTGTACTGGTTTATACTGGTGTGTACTGGTTTATACTGGTTTATACTGGTTTGGACTGGTTTGGACTGGTTTGGACTGGTTTGCACCGGTCCAAACTGGTTTGCACTGGTCAGTTCTGGGTGCAGGTGCCGCTGGTGGCGCCGGAGGATTCCCGCGATGACGTCATCGGGAACGAGGCCCCGCCCCCGGGGGGCGACGACGAGAACACCTGGGAGTGGTCAGGGGGGAAAACGGGGCGAAAAACGGGGATTTGGGGAAAAAATGGGGATTTGGGGAAAAATGGGAATTTTGGGGGAAAAACGGGGATTTGGGGGAGAAAATGGGATTTTTGGGGGGGGATAATTTCGGGATAATTTTGGGGATAATTTGGGGGATTTTGGGGATAATTTTGGGGATAATTTCAGGATAATTTTGGGAATTTTTGGGGATGATTTTGGGGATAATTTGGGGATAATTTTGGGGAATTTTTGGGGATAATTTTGGGGTGAATTTGGGGGATTTTGGGGATAATTTCGGGGTAATTTTGGAGGAATTTCAGGATGATTTTGGAGGAATTTTCGGGGATGATTTTGGGGATAATTTGGGGGATTTTGGGGAATTTTCTGGCATAATTTTGAGGTGAATTTTGGGGATTTTGGGGATAATTTTTGGGATAATTTCGGGATAATTTCGGGATAACTCTGGGAATTTTCGGGGGTGATTTTGGGGCTGGTTTGGGGAATTTTGGGGATAATTTTTGGGATAATTTCGGGATAATTTCGGGATAATTTTGGGATAACTCTGGGAATTTTCGGGGGTGATTTTGGGGCTAGTTTGGGGGATTTTGGGGATAATTTTCGGGATAATTTTGGGGATAATTTCGGGATGATTTCGGGATAACTCTGGGAATTTTCGGGGGTGATTTTGGGGCTGGTTTGGGGGATTTTGGGGATAATTTCGGGATAATTTCGGGATGATTTCGGGATAACTCTGGGAATTTTCGGGGGTGATTTTGGGGCTGGTTTGGGGGATTTTGGGGATAATTTTTGGGATAATTTGGGGATAATTTGGGGATAATTTCGGGATAACTCTGGGAATTTTCGGGGGTGATTTTGGGGTTGGTTTGGGGGATTTTGGGGATAATTTTGGGGATAATTTCGGGATGATTTCGGGATAATTTCGGGATAACTCTGGGAATTTTCGGGGGTGATTTTGGGGCTGGTTTGGGGGATTTTGGGGATAATTTTTGGGATAATTTGGGGATAATTTCGGGATAATTTCGGGATGACTCTGGGAATTTTCGGGGGTGATTTTGGGGCTGGTTTGGGGGATTTTGGGGATAATTTTGGGGATAATTTTGGGGATAATTTGGGGATAACTCTGGGAATTTTCGGGGGTGATTTTGGGGCTAATTTGGGATAATTTTGGGGATAATTTCGGGATAATTTCGGGATAACTCTGGGAATTTTCGGGGGTGATTTTGGGGCTGGTTTGGGGGATTTTGGGGCCGCCCAGGTGTGCCCAGGTGTGCCCCTCCCCTCCCCCCCCAGGTGGCACAACTTCCGCACCCTCCTCGACTACAACAAGCGGGTGGCGCTCGGTGAGGGGCGGGGCCTCCTTTCAAAGGGGCGGGGCTTCCCCTGGGAGGGGCGGGGCTTCACAGAAGAGGGGCTGGAGCTAACTGAGGGGTGCGGCTTGGCCTGAGGGGGCGTGGCCTGGGAGGGGGCGGGGCTTTGCGGAAAGACGGCGGGATAATCTAAAAGAGGCGGGGCTTACTTGGGAGGAGGCGTGGCCTCGCGTAAAGGGGCGGGGCTTAGCAGAGAGAGGGCGGAGCCTCAGCTGGGAGCAGGGCGAGGTTATACTGGTTTATGCTGGTCCATACTGGTGTATACTGGTCCATACTGGTTTATACTGGTCCATACTGGTTTATACTGGTCCATACTGGTTTATGCTGGTCCATACTGGTTTATAGTAGTCCGTACTGGGTTGTACTGGTCTATGCTGGTTTGTACTGGTTTGTAGTGGTTTGTATTGGTCCGTACTGGTTTATATTGGTCTGTATTAGTCCAGACTGGTTTATACTGGTGCATACTGGTTTATACTGGTCCGTAGTGGTTTATACTGGTTTGTACTGGTTTTTTCCAGCCCTGGAGCTGGGCCCGGACCTGCCCTCGGCCCCGGCCCTGGCTGGCTTATACTGGTCCATACTGGTCCATACTGGGATATAAAGGCTTACAATGGGTGATATGGATCCATACTGGTTTATACTGGTCCATACTGGTTTATACTGGTTTGTACTGGTCTTTTCCAGCCCTGGAGCTGGGCCCGGACCTGCCCTCGGCCCCGGCCCTGGCTGGCTTATACTGGTCCATACTGGTCCATACTGGGATATAATGGCTTACAATGGGTTATATGGATCCATACTGGTTTATACTGGTCCGTAGTGGTTTATACTGGTTTGTACTGGTTTTTTCCAGCCCTGGAGCTGGGCCCGGACCTGCCCTCGGCCCCGGCCCTGGCTGGCTTATACTGGTCCATACTGGTCCATACTGGGATATAATGGCTTACAGTGGGTTATATGGATCCATACTGGTTTATACTGGTCCGTACTGGTTTATACTGGTTTGTACTGGTTTTTTCCAGCCCTGGAGCTGGGCCCGGACCTGCCCTCGGCCCCGGCCCTGGCTGGCTTATACTGGTCCATACTGGTCCATACTGGGATATAATGGCTTACAGTGGGTTATATTGATCCATAGTGGTTTATACTGGTTTGTATTGATCCATACTGGTTTATACTGGTTTGTACTGGTTTTTTCCAGCCCTGGAGCTGGGCCCGGACCTGCCCTCGGCCCCGGCCCTGGCCCGCTGGCTGGGGGAGCCGGTGAGGGCGGCCTTGCTCCCCACCAGACTCTTCCTCACCAACAAGAAAGGATTCCCAGTGCTGGGCCGGGGTCACCAGCGCCTGCTGGGACAGCTGCTCAAGGTACTGGGACATACTGGGTTATACTGGGTTATACTGGGAGGGGATTCGGGGGGAGGTTGGGCAACCAATAGGGTCCAAAATGGGGGAAAAATGGGGCTTTGGTACTGGTTTGTACTGGTTTGTACTGGTTTATATTGGTTTATAATGGTTTATACTGATTTGTTGTGGTCCGTACTGGTCCATACTGGTTTATACTGGATTGTACTGGTTTGTCGTCGTCCATACTGGTTTGTATTAGTTGTTTACTGGTACATACTGGTTTATAGTGGTTTGTATTGGTTGTTTACTGGTTCATACTGGTTTATACTGGTTTGTATTGGTTGTTTACTGGTTCGTACTGGTTTATACTGGTTGATGCTGGTTTATACTGAGCCAGAATGGTTTATATTGGTCCGTACTGGTTTATATTGGTTTATATTGTTTTATACTGGTCTGTATTGGTTTGTACTGGTTTGTATTGGTTTATACTGGTTTATACTGATTTATCGTGGTCCATACTGGTCCATACTGGTTTATACTGGTTTATATTGGTTTATATTGGTTTATACTGGTTTATACTGATTTATCGTGGTCCGTACTGGTCCGTACTGGTTTATACTGGTCCATACTGATCCAGAATGGCTTATACTGGTTCATGCTGGTTTATATTGGTTCATACTGGTCCATACTGGTTTATACTGGTTAATGTTGGTCTATACTGGTCCAGAATGGTTTATACTGGTCCATACTGGTTTATGTTGGCTTATACCGGTTCATACTGGTTTGTACTGGTTTATACTGGTCCATACTGATTTATACTGATCCAGAATGGTTCATGCTGCTCCATGCTGGTTCATACTGGTCCATACTGGTTTATACTGGCCTATACTGGTTCCACATTAACCTGTGGAGCTCCGTACCGGTTCATAGTGGTTCATACTGGTTTATATTGATTTATACTGGTTCATACTGGTTCGTACTGGTTCATACTGATTTATACTGGTTCATACTGGTTTGTACTGGTTCATACTGGTTCGTACTGGTTCATACTGGTCCAAACTGGTCCATACTGGTTTCTCTCACAGCTGGACGTGCAGGTCATCGTGCAGGGCGCCCCCTGGCGCTTGGCTTACACTGGTTTATACTGGTCTATACTGGTTTCATATTAACCTATAGAGCTCCGTACTGGTCCATACTGGTCCGTACTGGTCCATACTGGTCCGTACCGGTCTCCCCCGCAGCTGGACGTGCAGATCATCGTGCAGGGCTGCCCGAGGCACGGCGGGCGCCCCCTGGCGGCCTACCTGCAGTACCTGGAGCACCTGGGGCAGCACCGCCCGCCGCCCTCGGCCTACGAGCTCTACGCCCGCGGCTACGAGGATTACCTGCAGAGCCCCCTGCAGGTGAGGCGCGGCGCTGCAGCCCGGTTCCCACCGGTGCTCTCCCAGTAAGGCCAGGGCCCAGACCAGTAACAACCAGTAAGGGGAAAACCCCAAACCAGTAACTAAAAAGTCGTTCCCGGTTCGTGCCAGTGACCCCAAATTGGCTCCCAGTGACCCCAAACCCTCTCCCAGTCCATCCCAGTTCATCCCAGTTCAGCCCAGTTCATCCTAGTGACCCCCCAGTAACCCCAGAGCCCAAACCAGTAAGTCCCAGTAAGGAAACGCCCCAAACCAGTAACAGAAAACTCGTTCCCGGTTCGTCCCAGTGACCCCAAATTGGCTCCCAGTGATTCCAAACCCTCTCCCAGTTCATCCCAGTCCATCCCAGTTCAGCCCAGTTCATCCCAGTGACCTCCCGGTAACCCCAGAGCCCAAACCAGTAAGTCCCAGTAAGGGAAAATCCCAAACCAGTAACAAAATACTCGTTCCCAGTTCGTCCCAGTGACCCCTAATTGGCTCCCAGTGACCCCAAACCCTCTCCCAGTCCATCCCAGTTCATCCCAGTTCAGCCCAGTTCATCCCAGTGACCTCCCGGTAACCCCAGAGCCCAAACCAGTAAGTCCCAGTAAGGGAAAACCCCAAACCAGTAACAAAAGACTTGTTCCCAGTTCATCCCAGTGACCCCAAATTGGCTCCCAGTGACCCCAAACCCTCTCCCAGTCCATCCCAGTTCATCCCAGTTCAGCCCAGTTCATCCCAGTGACCCCCCAGTAACCCCAGAGCCCAAACCAGTAAGTCCCAGTAAGGAAACGCCCCAAACCAGTAACAGAAAACTCGTTCCCGGTTCGTCCCAGTGACCCCAAATTGGCTCCCAGTGACCCCAAACCCTCTCCCAGTTCATCCCAGTTCATCCCAGTTCATCCCAGTTCATCCCAGTTCAGCCCAGTCCATCCCAGTTCAGCCCAGTTCATCCCAGTGACCGCCCAGTAACCCCAGAGGCCAAACCAGTAACTCCCAGTAAGGAAAAAACCCCAAACCAGTAACAAAATACTCGTTCCCGGTTCGTCCCAGTGACCCTAAAGCCTCTCCCAGTTCATCCCAGTTCATCCCAGTCCCTCCCAGTCCCTCCCAGTCTATCCCAGTGACTCGGAACCAAACGGGAAAACCGGGAATTTCGCCCAAAATTTTGGGATGAAAAGACGGAAATTTTAGGAAAAAACCCCGGAATTCTTTTCGGATTCTTTTTTTGGGGACGAAAACGTGAATTTCGGGAAGTTTGTTTTTTGTTGTTGTGGTGGGGGGGAGGGGAAAAAGGGAATTTCGAGAGAATCCGGGTGGAATTCGGGGAATTTTGGGTAGAATTTGGGAATTTTGGGGGTTTTGGGGGGAATTTTGGGTGGAATTCTGGGGAATTTTGGGTGGAATTTGGGGAATTTTGGGTGAAATTCTGGAGAATTTTGGGTGGAATTTGGGAATTTTGGGGGATTTTGGGTGAAATTTTGGAATTTTGGGTGGAATTTGGGAATTTTGGGTGGAATTTGGGAATTTTGGGGGAATTTGGGTGGAATTTGGGAATTTTGGGTGGAATTCTGGGGAATTTTGGGGGGAATTTGGGGAATTCTGGGAATTTTTGGGAATTCCGGGCGTTTTTCCAGCCCCTGATGGACAACCTGGAGTCGCAGACCTACGAGGTGTTCGAGAAGGATCCCATCAAGTACTGCCAGTACCAGCAGGTCCGCTCATTTGCATAAGATTTGCATCTCATTTGCATGCTCCCAACCCACCCCATACGTTTCCCTGCTGCTACCAGCGGGTCAGCTCATTTGCATAAAATTTGCACGCGATTTGCATATCCAGAATACACCCCGTCATGTTACGCGTCACTACTGGGGGTGCGAGCTCATTTGCATAAAATTCGCATCTCATTTGCATACGCAGAAGCCGCCCCTTACCGTTTCCTCCTGGTAGCAGGAGGTCGGCTCATTTGCATAAAATCTGCCTCTCATTTGCATGCCCAGAACACACTCAGTTAAATTAACTGCCATTGCTAGTATGTGAGCTCATTTGCATAACATCTCCATCTCATTTGCATACCCAGAACACACCCAGTTAGATTAGCTACTACTACTGGGATGCGAGCTCATTTGCATCAAATTTACATCTCATTTGCATACACAACCCAACCCTTGCAAATCCCGCCTGGTAGCAGCAGGTCGCCTCATTTGCATAAAATCTGCATCTCATTTGCATGCTCCCAACCCGCCCTGTTCCGTTCCCCGCTGCTACCGGCTGGTGAGCTCATTTGCATCTCATTTGCATATTCACAAGCCTGCACGTGCCAGCAGGTTCCCTCATTTGCATGCCATTTGCATAATTTCCCTAACCGGCCCAGGTTCTAATTGGCGTATTAACAGCCTGATTTGCATATTCATTGCCTTAGTTTTGTGTCGATTTTCTCATTTGCATACGGCTGCCTCATTCGCTTGGGCGGGGCCTAATTTGCATAAACTTCTTTGTGATTTGCATAAACGTTTCGATAGCTGGTTTGATGATCAGCGTGATTTGCATAGCCCCGCCCTTCATTTCCGGGCCGGGCAAACTGCCTGCTCTCTCCATTCGCTTGACCACGCCCCTAATTTGCATGAAGCAGCTGTAATTTGCATACAGAGCTCATTAATTTACATACGCGCGGTTCTAAGTGGTGTATAACGGCGTTGATTGGCACGGCTGCTGCTCTAATTTGCATAGCCACGCCCCCTAATCAGCGCGAGCAAGGGGATGAGGTGGTTTGAGTGTGGCCACGCCCCTCGATTTGCATAAATTTGCATATTTCCTCCCCCCAGGCCATTTTTAGGTGTCTGCAGGATCGGGTGCCCGAGGGGGAGCGGGAGACGAACGTGCAGTGAGTGCCCCCAAAAATCCCCCAAAATTACCCAAAATCCCCCCAAATCCCCCCAAAAAATCACCCAAAATCCCCAAAATCCAAAAACCCCGCCCCAAAAATCCCCAAAATCCCCAAAAAATCCCCGAAATTCAGCCCCAAAATTCCCCGAAAATGCGGCCGGAAAAGACCCAAAAACCGTCCCAAAAATGACCCGAAATCCCCCAAATCCGCCCCAAAATTCGCCCAAAATTCGCCAAAATTACCCCAAATCCCCCAAAATCCCAAAAATCTGCCCCAAACTTCTCAAAAATCCAAAAAACCCGCCCCAAAAAATCCCCGAATTCCCCAAAATTCTCCCTCGAAAATCCCAAAAATCACGAAAAAAATCCCGCTTGGAAATGCCCGAAAATCCATCCGGACCTGGCGCCAAAATCGCCCAAATTCACCTCAAAATCGGCCCCAAATCGCGCCAAAATTCCCAAAAATCCGGCCCTAAAATCCCCAGAATTCCCAAAAAATCCCAAAAAGCCTCAAATCCCCAAAATTCCAGCCCCAAAAATACCCAAAATGCCCCAAAATTGGCTCCGGAATTGCCCCAAAATCCCCGGAATTCCCCCCAAAATCAGCCCCCAAATTCCCAAAAATCTGATCCAAAAATCCCCAAAATTCCCCCAAAATTCCCAAAAAATCCCCGAATTTCCCCCCAAAATTCCTCAAAAAATCCCCAAAAATCCCCCAAAAAATCCCCCAAATCCCCCAAATTCCCCAAAATTTCCCCAAAAATTCTCAAAATTCCTCAAAAAATCCCCAAAAATCCCCCCAAAAATCCCCCAAATCCCCAAAATTCCCCAAAATTTCCCCCAAAATTCCCCCAAATTCCCCAAAAATCCCCCAAATTCCCCAAAAAATCCCCAAATTCCCCAAAATTTCCCCAAAATTCCCCAAAATTCCCCAAAAATTCCCCAAAATTCCCCAAAATTCCAGCCCCAAAATGCCCAAAAATCCCCCCCCCCCAATTTTTGGTGTTTTCGGGGTTTTTTTTTCTGTTAATTTTGGTGTTTTTGGGGTAATTTTGGGCCGTTTTGGCCGATTTCGGGGTGAATTTTGGGGTTTTCGGGGGCGCAGAGGCCGATTTTGGGGTGAATTTTCCCATTTTTGGGTTTTTTTTAGGCCGATTTTGGGGTTTTTTGGGGGGCTGATTCTGAAGGTTTCTGTGGTTGCTTTCGGGGTTTTTTTGGGGTGATTTTGGCGGTTTTTGGGGGAATTTTGGGTGATTTCGGGGTGAATTTGGGGGTTTTCGGGGGCGCAGAACCCGATTTTGGGGTGAATTTTCCCATTTTGGGGTTTTTTTAGGCCGATTTTGGGGTTTTTTGGGGGGCTGATTCTGGGGGTTTTGGTTTTTTGGGTTAATTTTGGGGTTTTTGGGGTAATTTTGGGCCGTTTTGGCCGATTTCGGGGTGAATTTCGGGGATTTCGGGGGCGCAGAAGCCGATTTTGGGGTGAATTTTCCCATTTTTGGGTTTTTTTGGGCCGATTTTGGGGTTTTTGGGGGGCTGATTCTGGGGGTTTCGGGTTTTTTGGGTTAATTTTGGGGTTTTTGGGGTAATTTTGGGCCGTTTTGGCCGATTTCGGGGTGAATTTTGGGGTTTTCGGGGGCGCAGAGGCCGATTCCGAGGTGCTCGGTCCCCATTTCAGGGTGGTCATGGTGCTGGGGGCCGGCCGGGGGCCCCTGGTGGCCGCGGTGCTGCGGGCCGCCCGCCAGGCCGGCGCCAGGGTCCGGCTCTACGCCGTCGAGAAGAACCCCAACGCCGTGGTCACGTGAGTGCCCATCGATGCCTGACCGATCGGGACCGATCGGGATCGATAGGGATCGATCAGGATCGATAGGGATCAATAGGGATCGATGGAGATTGATAGGAATCAATAGGGATCAATAGAAATTGATGGAGATTAATAGGGGTTGATGGAGATCAATAGGGATTGACGGAGATCAATGGGGATCGATAGGGATTGATAGAGATCAATAGGGATCGATAGGGATTGATAGAGATCAATAGGGATCGATAGGGATTGATAGAGATCAATAGGGATCGATAGGGATTGATAGAGATCAATAGGGATCGATAGGGATCGATAGGAATCAATAGGGATCAATAGGGATTGATGGAGATCAATAGGGGTTGATAGAGATCAATAGGGGTTGACCCAGATCAATAGGGATCAGTAGGGATCAAAAGGAACCAAGAGGGATCAATAGGAGTTGATAAAGATCAATAGAGATCAATAGGAGTTGATAGAGATCAATAGGGATTGATAGAGATCAATAGGGGTTGACAGAGATCAATAGGGATCAATAGGGATTGATAGAGATCAATAGGGATCAATAGGGATTGATAGAGATCAATGGGAGTTGATAGAGATCAATAGGCATCGATACAGATTGATAAGAATCAATACAAATCAATAGGCATTGATAGAGATCAATAGGGATCAATAGGGGTTGGTAGGAATCAATAGGGAGCAGTAGGGGTTGATCGGGATCAGTGGGGATCGATGGGAATCAGTAGGGATGGATAGGGATCAGTAGGGATCGATGGGAATCAATAGGGAGCAGTCGGGATTGATAGAGGTCAATACGGGGCAATAGGGGGCAATAGCCTTTGATGGGGACCAATAGGGATTGACAGAGACCAATGGGGATCAATAGGGATCGATAGGAACCAATAGGGGTCAATAGGGGTTGACAAAGATCGATAGGGATGAATAGGGATTGATGGGGATCAATAGGGATTGATAGGGATCAAAAGGGGTTGATAGGGATCAATAGAGATTGATAGAGATCAATAGGGATCAGTGGGGATCGATAGGGATTGATGGGGATCAATAGGGATTGATAGAGATCAATAGGACCCCATAGGGTTTGATAGAGATCAGTAGGGATTGATAGAGGTGAATAGGAATCAGTAGGGATCGATAGGAATCGATAGGGATCGATAGGGATTGATAGAGATCCATGGGGAGCAATAGGGATTGGTAGAGGTCAGTAGGAATCAGTAGGGATCAATCGGGATCAATAGGGATCGATAGTGACCGATAGAGATCAATAGGGGTTGATAGAGATCAGTGGGGAGGAACAGGGGTTGATAGAGATCAATAGGAATCAGTAGAGATCAATAGGGATCAATCGGGATCAATAGGGAGGAACAGGGGTTGGTAGAGATCAATAATGATTGATGGAGATCAATAGGAGTTGATAGAGATCAATAGAGGTCAATGGAGATCAATAGGGATCGATAGCGATCAATAGGGATCAATAGGGAGCGGGGCGGGTTATCGATCACCAATATTTTATCGATCCCCGATCGGAATTTCTCTCTGATCGAGCGGGGCAGTTATTAACGGTTATTAGCGATTATTAACGCGCTAATTAGGGCTAATTAACGCTAATCAGGCTGGAGAACTGCCAGCGGGAGGAGCGGGGGCGGGTTATCGATCACCAGTATTTTATCGATCGCCGATCGGGATTTCTCCCCGATTGATCAGCGCGGTTATTAGCGATGATTAACGCGCTAATTAAGGCTAATTACCGCTAATTAGGCTGGAGAACTGCCAGCGGGAGGAGCGGGGGGCGGGTTATCGATCACCAGTATTTTATCGATCGCCGATCGGGATTTCTCCCCGATTGATCAGCGCGGTTATTAGCGATGATTAACGCGCTAATTAAGGCTAATTAACGCTGATCAGGCTGGAGAACTGCCAGTGGGAGGAGTGGGGCTCGCAGGTGTCGGTGGTGCCGCGCGACATGCGGGGCTGGGCGGCGCCCGAGCCGGCGGACGTGGTGGTGTCGGAGCTGCTGGGCTCCTTCGGCGACAACGAGCTGTCCCCGGAGTGCCTGGACGGGGCCCGGGGCTGCCTCAAGGGTGGGCGGGGGAAAACGGGGGGATAAAACCACGGGAAAATCGGGATAACACCACGGGAAAACGGGGGGGAAAGCACGGGAAAACGGGGGGAAAACACGGGAAAGCCGGGATAAAACCACGGGAAAACGGGGGGGAAAACACGGGAAAGCCGGGATAAAACCACGGGAAAACGGGGGGAAAACACGGGAAAATCGGGATAACACCACGGGAAAATGGGATAAAACCACGGGAAAACGGGGGGAAAGCACGGGAAAACGGGGGGGAAAGCACGGGAAAACGGGGGGAAACCACGGGAAAATGGGGGGAAAAACCACGGGAAAACGGGGGGAAAACACGGGAAAACGGGGGGAAAAGCACGGGAAAGCCGGGATAAAACCACGGGAAAATGGGGGAAAAATAATGGGGAGAAATGGGGGAAAATAATGGGGAAATTGGGGAAAAATAATGGGGAAACGGGGGGAAAAACGACGGGAAAACCGGGATAAAACGACGGGAAAACGGGAATAAAACCACGGGAAAACGGGGGGAAAAACACGGGAAAATCGGGATAACACCACGGGAAAATCGGGATAACACCACGGGAGAATGGGGGGAAAAGCACGGGAAAACGGGGGGAAACCACGGGAAAACGGGGGGAAAAGCACGGGAAAATCGGGATAACACCACGGGAAAACGGGGGGGAAAAGCACGGGAAAACGGGGGGAAAAGCACCGGAAAACGGGGGAAAAAGCACAGGAAAATCGGGATAACACCACGGGAAAACGGGGGGAAAAATAACGGGAAAACGGGGGGAAAAATAACGGGAAAACGGGGGGAAAAGCACGGGAAAATCGGGATAACACCACGGGAAAATCGGGAGAAAACCTCGGGAAAACGGGGGGAAAAATAACGGGAAAACGGGGGGAAAAGCACGGGAAAATGGGGGGAAAACCACGGGAAAACGGGGGGAAAAGGACGGGAAAATGGGGGGAAAAGGACGGGAAAACAGGGGGAAAATAACGGGAGAACGGGGGGAAAATAATGGGGGAACAGGGGAAAAATAACGGGAAAACCGGGATAAAACCACGGGAAAAGGGGGAAAAATAATGGGGGAAATAGGAGGAAATGACGGGAAAATGGGGGAAAAATTATTGGGGAAATGGGGAAAAAATAATGGGGAACAGGGAAAAATGCAACGGGAAAATGGGGAAAAATAACGGGGAGAAATGGGGGAAAATAATGGGGAAACGGGAAAAAAAATAATGGGGGAAACGGGGGAAAAACGACGGGAAAACCGGGATAAAACCACGGGAAAAGGGGGGAAAAATAATGGGGGAAAATAATGGGGGAAACGGGGGGAAATGACGGGGAAACAGGGAAAAAAATAATGGGGAGAAATGGGGGAAAAACCGGGAAAATAGGAAAAAAAAAAAAGGGGGAAATGGGGGGAAAAACCGGGAAAATGGGCCAGAAAAAACAACGGGGAGAAATGGGGGAAAAACGGGGGGGAAATGGGGAGGAAATGGGGGAAAAACGGGAACAAAAGTGGGGAAAAATGGGGGGAAGGGGGGAAAAAAGGGAGGGAGAGGTGGGGGAAGGGGAGAGGGAAAAATGGGGAATGGGGAAAAAATTGGGAGAGGAAAGGGGGAAAAAAAAGTGGGAAAAACGGCCGAAAAATGGGAGGATTGGGATAAATTGGGGGGAAAAAGAGGAATTTGGGGGGAGGAAAATGGGAATTTTGGGGGGAAAAACGGGAATTTTGGGGGGAGGAAAATGGGAATTTTGGGGGAAAAAAATGGGAATTTAGGAGGAAAAAATGGGAATTTTGGGGGGAGGAAAATGGGAATTTTGGGGGGAAAAATGGGAATTTAGGGGGAAAAAATGGGAATTTTGGGGGGAAAAAATGGGAATTTTGGGGGGAAAAAATGGGAATTTTGGGGGAAAAAATGGGAATTTTGGGGGAAAAATGGGAATTTTGGGGGGAGGAAAATGGGGATTTAGGGGGGAAAAAATGGGAATTTTGGGGGGAAAAATGGGAATTTTGGGGGGAAAAAATGGGAATTTTGTGGGAGGGATAATGGGAATTTTGTGGAGGAAAAACCGGGAATTTTGTTGGGGGGGAAAAACGGGAATTTTTGTGGGGGAAAAAACGAGGATTTTGTGGGGAGGAAAATGGGAATTTGGATGGGAAAAAATGGGAATTTTGATGGGAAAAAAATGGGAATTCGGGTGAGGAAAAAACTGAATTTTATGTGGAAAAATGTTTTACTGGGAAAAGGGCGTTTGGATGGGGAAAAAAAAAAGGGAATTTTGGATGGGAAAATGAATTTTTTTGGGGGGAAACCCGTCGGGTTTGGGGCGGAACGGGGGGATTTGTGTCCGGGCGGTCGCGGGGTTTTTCCTGCGATCCCGAACGTTGCGGATTTTTCGGAATTGCAGCGGACGGGGTGTCCATCCCCCAGTCGTACACGTCCTTCCTGGCTCCCGTCTCCTCCTCCAAACTCTACAACGAGGTGCGCGGCTGCCGCGAGCACGACCGGCACCCCGAGGTGGGAGAAACGGGGGGAAAATGGGAAAAATGGGAAAAATGGGGGGAAATATGGGGGAAAATGGGGGAAAAATGGGGAGAAACGGGGGGAAAATGGGGGAAATGGGGGAAAATGGGGAAAAAATGGGGGAAAAATGGGGGGAAATGGGGGAAAATGGGGGAAAATGGGGGAAATGGGGGAAAAATGGGGGGAAATGGGGAAAAATGGGGAAAAATGGGGGAAAAATGGGGGAAAAATGGGGGGAAATATGGGGGAAAATGGGGGAAAATGGGGGAAAAGTGGGGGAAAAAAGCAAGAAAAAAATAGGAAAAAACAGGAAAATGAGAAAAGAGGGAAAAAAGGGGGAAAAAAGGGAAAAAAAAAAGGGAAAAAATGGGGGAAAAATGGGGAAAAATAAGAAGCAAGGCGAAAAAATGGGGAAAAAAGCAAGAAAAAAATAGGAAAAAAGGGGGAAAAAAGGAGAAAAGTGGGAAAAAGCAAGAGAAAAATAGGAAAAAGGGGAAAAATGAGAGAAGAGGGAAAAAAGGGGAAAAAGTGGGAAAAAAGGGGAAAAAGGAAAAATGAGAAAAGGGGGGGAAAGGGGGAAAAGGGGAAAACGGGAAAAGGGGAAAGAAATGGGGAAAAAACAAATAAAATAGGAAAAAAAGGGGGAAAATGAGAAGGAAAAAAAGGGGGGGAAAATGGAGAATTTTAAATTTAAAAAATGGAAAAAAATTGTGGGAAAAACTCGAAAAATTTGATTAAAAAATGGGAAGAAAAAAAAAGGAAAAAATGGAGAATTTTGATTTAAAACACAGGGAAAAAAAAAAAACAAAGAAAAAAAAGGAAAAGTTTGGTTAAGAATGGGGAAAAAATGGAGGAAAAACAGGAAAAAAAAACTGAGGAAAAAACCCGAAAAATTTGATTTAAAAACAGGAAAAAAATTGAGGAAAAAACCTGAAAATTTTGATTAAAAAGTGGGGAAAAAACTGAGGAAAAAACCCCCAAAAAATTGATTTTGAAATGGGGAAAAAAAATTGAGGAAAAAACCCGGAAAATTTGATTTAAAAATGCAAAAAAAAAAAAATGAGAAAAAAACCACGAAAATTTTGATTTAAAAAACAGGAAAAAATTGAGGAAAAAACCTGAGAATTTTGATTAAAAAATGGGGAAAAATTGAGGAAAAAACCCAAAAATTCGATTTTAAAAAAAAGGGAAAAAAATTGAGGAAAAAACCCCGAAAATTTTGATTAAAAAATGGGAAAAAAAGTTGAGGAAAAAACCTGAAAATTTTGAGTCAAAAATGGGGAAAAAACTGAGGAATAACGGGAAAAAACCCGAAAATTTTGATTAAAAAATGGGAAAAAAAATTGAGGAAAAAAACTCGAAAAATTTGATTAAAAAATGGGAAAAAAAATTGAGGAAAAGACCCGAAAAGTTCGATTTAAAAATGGGAAAAAAATTGAGGAAAAACGGGAAAAAAAATGAGGAAAAAACCCCGAAAAATTTGATTAAAAAATGGGAAAAAATTGAGGAAAAAACCCAAAAATTCGATTTAAAAAAGGGGAAAAAAAATCGAGGAAAAAACCCCAAAAATTTTGATTAAAAAATGGGAAAAAAATTGAGGAAAAAAACTCGAAAAATTTGATTAAAAAATGGGAAAAAAAATTGAGGAAAAGACCCGAAAATTTCGATTTAAAAATGGGAAAAAAATTGAGGAAAAACGGGAAAAAATTGAGGAAAAAACCCCGAAAAATTTGATTTAAAAATGGGAAAAAAAATTGAGGAAAAGACCCGAAAAGTTCAATTTAAAAATGGGAAAAAAATTGAGGAAAAACGGGAAAAAAAATGAGGAAAAAACCCCGAAAAATTTGATTAAAAAATGGGAAAAAATTGAGGAAAAAACCCAAAAATTCGATTTAAAAAAGGGGAAAAAAAATCGAGGAAAAAACCCCAAAAATTTTGATTAAAAAATGGGAAAAAAATTGAGGAAAAAAACTCGAAAAATTTGATTAAAAAATGGGAAAAAAAATTGAGGAAAAGACCCGAAAATTTCGATTTAAAAATGGGAAAAAAATTGAGGAAAAACGGGAAAAAATTGAGGAAAAAACCCCGAAAAATTTGATTTAAAAATGGGAAAAAATTGAGGAAAAAACCCAAAAATTCGATTTAAAAAAGGGGAAAAAAAATCGAGGAAAAAACCCCAAAAATTTTGATTAAAAAATGGGAAAAAAATTGAGGAAAAAAACTCGAAAAATTTGATTAAAAAATGGGAAAAAAAATTGAGGAAAAGACCCAAAAAGTTCGATTTTAAAATGGGAAAAAAATTGAGGAAAAAACCCAAAAATTCGATTTAAAAAAAGGGAAAAAAAAATCGAGGAAAAAACCCCAAAAATTTTGTTTAAAAAATGGGGAAAAAAAACTGAGGAAAAAAATGGAGAATTTTGATTTAGAAAAACGGGGAAAAAAATCGAGGAAAAACCCGGAAAATGTTGATTAAAAAAATGGGAAAAAAATTGAGGAAAGCCGTTGGGATTTGGGGCGAATTTGGGGGGATTTGGGGCCTTTTGCAGGCGCAGTTCGAGACGCCGTACGTGGTGCGGCTGCACAACTTCCACCAGGTGGCGCCGCCGCTGCCCTGCTTCACCTTCGAGCATCCCAACCCAGGTGAGGAAAGTTCCGGAAAACAAAACAAAAACAACAAAAAAAATTCCTGGGGAAAACCGCCAAAATTCCGGGAAAAAAAAAAAAACGGCCCCGAAAAATCTGGGGGAAAAACGCCCAAAATTTGGGGGGGAAACGGCCCAAAAATTCCAGGTGAAAAGTCCCCGAAACTCGAGGGAAATCTCCTGAAAACTCCGAGGAAAATCTCTGAAAAATTTCAGGGAAAATGTCCCAAAAATTCTGGGGAAAAATCTTCAAGATTCCCGGAAGAATCTCCCAAAAAATTCGGGGGAAGATCTGCAAAAAAAAATTCCGGGGAAAATCTCTTGAGAATTCCAGGAAAAATCGGAAAATCTTAAGGGAAATCTCCCTAAAATTCTGGGGAAAATGTCCCAGAAATTCCGGGGGAAAATCGCCCCAAAAATGGGGAAAAATTCCAAAAAAAAAAGGTGGCAAAAAAAGGAAAGAAATGGGAAAAAAAAATTCGGGAAAAAATGCGAAAAAAATCCCAGAAAATCCAAAAAAAAAAATCGCCAAAAAAATCAGAAAAAAAAATGGGGGGAAAAAAAAAAAAAAACGGAAAAAAACTTTGAAACTGCACAGGAAAAAGTGGGAATTTTCGGGATTTTTTTCCCCGATTTGACGGAATTTGGGGATTTTTCCAGACCCTTCCCCCGACAACAGCAGCTTTAAAAAAAGAAAAAAATAAAAGAAAAAACTCCAGAAACAATGGGGGAAATTCCAGGAAAAAAGAAAAAAATAGAAAGAAAAAAGGGAAAAAAATGAAAAAAAAAATAATAAAAGAATCAGGGAGAAAAAGGGGAAAAAAATGGTGAAAAAATTGTGAAAAAAATTGGGAAAAAATCCAAAAATAAGGGGAAAAAATCCGGAAAAAAAGGGGGAAAAAATTCCAAAATGAGGGGGAAAAAAAATCAAAAAAAAGGGGGAAAAAATCTAAAAAAAAAGGGGGGGAAAAAATCGTGAAAAAATCCGAAAAAAAATGGGGAAAAAATCCAAAAAAAAGGGGGGGGAAATCCCCAAATGAGGGGAAAAAAAAATCCAAGAAAAAAGGGAGAAAAAAGTCTAAAAAAATCGGGGAAAAAACCCCAAAAAAGTCCCGAAAAAATTACGAAAAATTAAAGAAAATACGGGGAAAAAATCCGGAAAAAATTGAAAAAAACCTGAAAAAAAATGAGAAAAAAATCCGGGAAAAAAAGCGGGAAACCCCCGGAAGTGGGCGGAGACCACGGGGGAATCTTCCGGATTTTTTTTTTTTTCCCGGATTTGACGGAATTTGGGGAATTTTCCCAGACCCTTCCCCCGACAACAGCCGCTTCACGGAGCTGAGCTGGCGCGTGCAGGTGGGGACGGTGCTGCACGGCTTCGCCGGCTACTTCGAGACACGCCTCTACCGTGACGTCACCCTCAGTGAGGGCGGGGCCCAACGGGGGGCGGGGCCCAACGGGGGGCGGGAAAATGTAAAAATTTGGAGGAAAAACGGTGAAATTTGGGTGAAAAACGGGGAAAAAATGAGGTTGGGGAAGGGGGGAGTGGGCGGGGTTTGGAGTTGGGGGGCGTGGCTTGGCGGGGTGTGGTCGTAAGGGGGCGTGGCCTGAGGGAAATGGGGGGAATGGGGTTAGGAAAAGGAGAAGGGGCGGGGCTTGGGTTTGGGGCGGGGCTTGGGGGGGTGGGGGGGAAGAAGGGAAAGTTTGGGCAAAAGATGGAGGATTTTGGGTAAAAGTTTAATGGAAAAAGGGGGAAAAGCTGCAAAAAAAAAAGGGGAAGAAAAGGGAAAATTGGGGGGAAACCTAAAAATTTTGGGGGGAAAAGGGAAAAATTGGGGAAAAAAACCCCAAAAACTTTGGGGAAAAAGGGAAAATTCAGGAAAAACCAAAATTTGGGGGGATAAAAGGGAAAATTGGGGAGAAAAAAACCTTAAAAATTTGGGGGAAAAAGGGAAAAATTGGGGGGAAAAACCCAAAAATTTGGGGGGAAGAAAAGGGAAAATTTGGGAAAAAAAAACTCAAAAATTTGGGGGGAAAAAGGGAAAATTGGGGAAAAAACCCAAAATTTGGGGGGAAAAAGGGAAAAATTGGGAAAAAAAATCAAAAAATTTGGGGGGGAAAAAAGGGAAAATTGGGAGAAAGAAAAACCCAAAATTTGGGGGGAAAGCCTCAAAATTTTGGATGAAAAAGCAAAAAAAATTGAGGGGGAAAACGGGAAAATTTGGGAATTTTTGAGGCTAAGTTGGGAAAATTGGGGGAAAAAAAATGGGAAATTTTTGGGGGAAAATTTTGAGGGATTTGGGGGTAAAAATGGGGAAATTTTGGGGGAAATTTCGGGGGAAAGCCCTGGGAATTTTGGGGTAAATTTGGGGGGTTTTGGGATTTTCAGGCATCCGGCCCGAGACGCACTCCCCGGGCTTGTTCTCCTGGTTCCCCATTTTCTTCCCCATCAAGGTGAGTGAAAAACGGGAATTTGGGGGAAAAAATGGGAATTTGGGGGGAAAAACGGGGATTTGGGGGAAAAAATGGGAATTTGGGGGAAAAAACGGGGATTTGGGGAAAAAAATGGGGATTTTGGGGAAAAAACAGGAATTGGGGGAAAAAATGGGGATTTGGGGGAAAAAACTGGAATTTGGGGGAAAAACGGGAATTTGGGGAGAAAAAAACGGGGATTTGGGAGAAAAAACAACGGGAATTTTGGGAGGAAAAAATCGGGAATTTTGGGAGAAAAATGGGGATTTTGGGGAAAAAAACCCAAAAACGGGAATTTGGGGAGAAAAACGGGGATTTGGGGAGGATAAAATGGGAATTTTGGGGAAAGAAAATGGGAATTTTGGGAACAAAAAACCGCAGGAATTTTGGGAGAGAAAATGGGAATTTTGGGAGAGAAAAACGAGGATTTGGGGAGAACAAAATGGGAATTTTGGGGAAAAGAAAGGGGAATTTGGGGGAGAAAACAATGGAAATTCTGGGAAAAAAACAGGGATTTTGGGAAAAAAAAACCAAAAATGGGAATTTGGAGGGAAAAATCCTGGGAATTTGGGGAGAAAAACGGGAATTTTGGGAGAAAAAATGGAATTTTGGGAGACTACAATGGAAATTTTGGGTGAAAAAAAACCAGGAATTTTTAGAGGGAAGAAAAAAGGGAATTTTGGGAGAAAAATGAGGATTTTTGGGAAGAAAACCCGGGAATTTTGGAGAAAAAAACGGGAATTTTGGGGGAAGGAAACAGGAGTTTTGGGGGGAAAAAATGGGAATTTTGGGAGAGAGAAAAATGGGGAATTTTGGGTGAAAAATTCCGGAATTTCGGACGGAAACTTGGGGGAGGGGGGGGGAAAAAAAAGGGAATTTTGGGCCCAAACTTGGGGAGGTTTGGGCGGAAATCCGGGAATTTGGGGCGGAAATCCGGGAATTTGGGGCGGAAATCCGGGAATTTGGGGCGGAAATCCGGGAATTTGGGGCGGAAAATCGGGAATTTGGGGCACACATTTTGGCGGCCATATTGGCGGGCGTGACCACTCGCACCTCAGCCGCCATCTTGGTGGGCGTGGCCACTCCTGTTGCCGGCCATCTTGGTGGGCGTGGTCACACTTTGGCGGCCATATTGGCGGGTGTGACCACTCCTATTGTCGGCCATCTTGGTGGGCGTGGCCACTCCCATTTTGGCGGCCATCTTGGCGGGTGTGACCACTCCCACCTGGTCAGCCATCTTGGTGGGCGTGGCCACTCACAGTGGCCACCTTGGTAAGCGTGGTCACACTCCGGCGGCCATCTTGGTGGGCGTGGCCACTGCCCATCCTCTCGCCCATCTCGGTGGGCGTGTCCCAGCTGACTCCTCCCCCTTTTTTGCTCCCCTCCCCCCCCTCCAACAGCAGCCGGTGCCGGTGCGGGCGGGCCAGGAGGTGGCGGTGGCGTTCTGGCGCGTGGCCACGCCCACCAAGGTGTGGTACGAGTGGGCGGTGACGGCGCCGGCGTGCTCCGCCCTCCACAACCCCACCGGCCGCTCCTACACCATCGGTCTGTGAGGGCCACGCCCACGCCGGGCCACGCCCACGCCGGGCCACGCCCACGCCGGGCCACGCCCACGCGGGGACAATAAACGGCTGCAGACACCTCGGCTCCGAGCCTTGCGGGGAATTATGGGAGTTTCGGGGGGAAGATCCGGGAATTTCCGAGGGAGTTTTGGGAGAAAAATCCGCTAATTTTGGCGGGAAAATCCAGGGATTTGGTTGGGAAGAAGTCCTGGGATTTTTTTTGGGGGGGGGGGGGGAGGGGGGTGTGCGGAAAAGTTCTGGAATTTTTTGTGGAAAAGTCCGGGAATTTTGGGGGAAATTTGGGAATTTTGGGGGATTTTGGGGGGGAAATTGGGGGATTTTGGGAGAATTCCAGGACTTTTGGCGGAGATCCTGGAATTTTGGGGGAAATTTGGGAATTTTCGGGGGAATCTTTAAATTTTGGGGGAAATTTGGGGGGATTTTGGGAGGAAATCATGGAATTTGGGGGGAAATCTGGGATTTTGGGGGGGAAATCTTGGGATTTTGGGGGGAAATCTTGGAATTTGGGGGGAGTTTGGGGGGGAAATGCGGAGATTTTGGGAGAATTCCAGGACTTGGGGGATATCCTGGAATTCTGGGGGGAAAAATCCTGGAAATTTGGGGGGATTTGGGGAAAAGTCTGGATGGTTTTGAAGATTTGGGCAGGAAAATCCGGGAATCTTTTGGAAAGTTTGGGAAATTCTGGAACTTTGGGCGAAAAAATCCCGGAATTTTGAGAGAAACCCGGGAATTTGAGACGGATTCCGAGGGGATTTGGGAGAAAAATCATGGAATTTTGGGGGGAAAATCCGGGAAGTTTGGGGGGAATTGAGGGAATCTTCGGGAAAAAGCCGAGAAAAGCTGGAAGGAGCCGTTGGAAAACGACGAGAATTGGGGTCAAAAATGAGGGAAATTTGGGGCAAATCCTGAGAAAATCCCCCAAAAATCGGGGGGGGGAAAAAAAAAATAAAAATTCGGGGAAAAAACTTCTGCGAATTTGTGGGAAATCACTTGGAATAGAAACGGAAGGAACCGGGGCCAAACCCCAGAATTTTGGGGACTTTTTTTTCGGTTTATTTTCATCCCTGCCGCCCCCGCCGTCATTTTCCTGCTTTTCACCGCCTCCGATCCCCTCCTCCCGCCCCTCGCGCTTCCCTCGGCGCCTCCCAATCCCGATTTTTTTACGGTTTTTTCCCCCAAAAATCCTTTTTTTCCCCCGCGGTTTCCCCCTTGCCTACTCGAGCGCAGGCCGCGCTAGGCCGCGCTAGGCCGCGTTGCCACGGCGACGGCGCGGCGGGAGAAAAAGGGGCGTGGCCACGCGCCCCCCTTCAGCCAATCGCCGCGCGCGTCTCATCCTCCAATCCGCCGCGCCGGCGCTTCGGAGCTTTGCGTCCAATCGGCGCCGCCGCGTTTTGACCGACAGCGCGCCCACCAATCAGGAAGCGGCGAGGCCAGCGAGGGGCCAATAGCGGCGCGCGGGGGGCGGAGCGAGCGCGGCGGGCGGGGCCGAGGCGGAGGATCGAGGAGGGGGGGGAAGGTTCTGGAGGCCGCCGCCATCTTTGCCGCCGCGTCCGGGGCCGCCGCCGCCGCCGCCGCCGCCGTTCCGGGGCTCCGGGGGGGGCCGGTAAGAGCGGCGGAGCTGTCGCGACATGACGTCAGGGCCCCCCCGCGCCGTGACGTCACTTGGGGGCGGCGGGAGGCGGAGTGGGGTGGGGGGGAGGGGAAGGAGCGGCGGCGGCCGCGGGGGGGGGGGAGGGGAGCGGGGAACGGGCCCTGAGGGCGGCGCCGCCAGGGGGCGCTGCGGCGGGGGCGGGGCTTACAGGGGGGCGTGTCGCGGTGGTTATTAAGGGGCGTGGCTTGAGCGGCGTTAGTCATGAGGAGGGGGCGTGGCTTGGGGGCGTGGTTGCGCGTTGGCGGGGCGTGGCTTCAACGAAGGGGGCGTGGCGCGGGCGAGGGTTTCACGGCGTTGAAAGGGGCGGGGTTTCGCCGCCGTTGTTGTCGGCGGGAGGGGGCGTGGCTTGTTTGCCGGCTCTCCCCGTTGGGGCGCGGCCGTGACGTCACCGCCGCGCCCCTGACGTCACCTTTCCTTCCTCCCGTGACGTCACGGCAGGAGCCAAAGCCAATCCCGGGGGTTTCCCCCCCCAGAACTCTCCCCCCGGGGATGGAGTCGGGGGGACCCAAAGCGCTGCCGGACCCGGTGAGACAAAATCCCAACAAAAATCCCCCAAAAAAACCCACAAAAAATTCGGGAATTCTTCCAGTGGGCGGGGCGGGAATTTCCCGGGAATTCGGGGGTGGAAATTCCCGGATTTTGGGGGGTTTTTTTTTTGGTTTTTTTTATTTTTCCTTCTCCCCGGCCAGGCCGACGCGATGACGTCGGACGACTTCGACATCGTCATCGAGGCCATGCTGGAGGCGCCCTACAAGAAGGAGGAGGTGAGCGGGGGGGCGGGGAAAATCCCGGGATTTTCGGGAATTTTTTCCCGATTTTTGGAGGTCCAGTTGGGAAAGCTGAAGGGGAAAAAATTGGGAAAATTTTGGGGTGAAAACGAGGAAATTTGACGGATTTTTTGGCCCCGTTTTTGGCCCAGATTTTCCCGTTTTCCGCTCGGGGTTTTTTTATTTTTTTTCCCAAAATTCCCCAGTTCGGAACCACTTTTCCCTAAATTTCCCCATTCTTCCCAAATTCTTCCCAAATTTTTCCCAAATTTTCCCAAATTCTTCCCAAATTTTTCCCAAATTTTTCCCAAATTCTTCCCAAATTCTTCCCAAATTTTTCCCAAATTCTTCCCAAATTTTTCCTAAATTTTTCCCAAATTCTTCCCAAATTCTTCCCAAATTCTTCCCAAATTTTTCCCAAATTTTTCCCAAATTCTTCCCAAATTCTTCCCAAATTTTTCCCAATTTTTTCCCAAATTCTTCCCAAATTTTTCCCAAATTTTTCCTAAATTTTTCCCAAATTTTCCCAAATTTTTCCCAAATTTTCCCAAATTCTTCCCAAATTCTTCCCAAATTTTTCCCAAATTCTTCCCAAATTCTTCCCAAATTTTTCCCAAATTTTCCCAAATTTTTCCCAAATTTTCCCAAATTCTTCCCAAATTTTCCCAAATTCTTCCCAAATTCTTCCTAAATTTTTCCCAAATTCTTCCCAAATTTTCCCAAATTCTTCCCAAATTCTTTCCAAATTCTTCCCAAATTTTTCCCAAATTTTTTCTCAAATTCTTCCCAAATTTTTCCCAAATTCTTCCCAAATTTTTCCCAATTTTTTCCACGTTTTTTCCACGTTTTTCTTTCCGCTTTTCCCCCGTTTTTCCCCATTTTTCCTGCAAATTTTCCGAAGTTTCCAGTTTTTTCCCACTTTTCCCTAAATTTCCCCATTTTTGCCAAATTCTTCCCAAATTTTTCCAAATTTTTCCTCATTTTCTCTCTTCTCCCATTTTTCCCCATTTTTGCCCCAAATTTTCTTAAATTTTGCCAAATTTCCAGTTTTTTCCCAATTTTCTTTAAATTTCCCCATTTTTCTCCAAATTTTTCATTTTTCCCAATTTTTTCCTTGTTTTTCTTCCATTTTTCTCTCGTTTTTCCCCATTTTTGCCCAAATTTCCTAATTTTTTTCTCCCTCTCCCAGTTTTTTTGCGTTGTTTCCAAATTTTCTCATTAATGGTCCAAATTTTCCCCAATTTTTCCACTTTTGCCCCAAATTTTCCCAATTTTTTCCATGTTTTCCCCATTTCTCCCAAATTTCTCCGTTTCCATTTAAAATTTCCTCAAATTCTCCTTTTTTTCCCCCAATTTTTCCTCAATTTCTCCCAAATTTTCCTTCTTTTTTTTTTTTTGCCCGTTTTCCCCAAATTTGGGGATCATTGGACGGAATTCTCGGGAAAAAATCTTGGGAATTTTGGCGAATTTCGGGAATTTTCTGGAATTTTTTCCTCCCCCAGGCCCAGCCCGGCCCTTCCAAGGCCCAACCGGAGCCGCCCCCGGCACAGGTGAGGAATTCTGGGGAATTCTGGGAATTCTGGGAATTTTCTGGGAATTTTGGGAGTCTTGGGTGGGAAACTTGGGGGAATTTTGGGGATTTTCTTGGAATTCGGGGGAATTTTTTGGGGAATTTTGGGAATTTCCTGGGAATTTTGACGTTTCCTGGGAATTTCGAGGGGTTCGGGTGGGAATCTTGGGGGAACTCTGGGAATTTCGAGGAATTTTCTCGGAATTTTGATGAATTTTCGGGGAATTTTCCCGGGAATTTCTCTGGGAATTTTTGGGGGGATTTCTGGGAATTTTTGGGGCTTCCTGGTCGGGATTTTTTTTTGGGAATTGTGTCCCAAACTTTGGGAATTTCCCCTCCCCTCCCCCTCCCGTTTCAGCCGCCCCCGGAGGAGCCGAAGGAGCCCAAGAAGGAGAGCGGGAGCAGGTGAGGGAAAAAACGGGAATTCTGGGGGGAAATCCCAGGATTTGGGGGAAGTTGGAGGAAAATCGGGAATTTTGGGGAAAATTTGGGCCAAAAATGGGGAAATTTGGGAAAGTTTGGGGCAAAAATGGGGAATTTTGGGGGAAATTCCTGGGAAAATTGGGGAGATTGGGGGAAATTTGGGAGAAAATTGAGGGATTTGGGGAAGTTGAGGCAAAAATAGGGAAAAATCGGGGAAAAATTGGGAAAAATTGGGGAAAATTGAGAAAAATCAGGAAATTTTGGGGGAAAATTGGGAAAAATGGTGGAAAATTAAGAAAAATCAGGAAAATTTGGGAAAACCGGAGCAAAAACGGGGAAAATCTGGAAAGAATCGAGAAATTTTGGGGAATTTTGGAGAATTTGAGGCAAAAACGGGGAAAATTGGGGAAAAAAAAATAAAATTTGGGAGAAATTGGGGCAAAAATTCGGATTTTTTGGGGAAAAATCGGAAAATCCGGGTGGAAATCCCGAGTTTTGGGGGCGGAAATTTGGGAATTTTGGGTTGAAATCCCGGGAATTCGGGGCTCCGGGTGGAATTTTGGGTTTGGGGGATTTTTGGGGATTTTTCCCGATTTTTGGGGGTTTTTTCCTGGATTGCAGCAGCCGGAAGAAGCGGAGCCGGAGCCGGAGCCGCGAGCACAGACACAGGTGGGGGAAATCCGGGAATTTGGGGGGAAATTTGGGAAATTTGGGGGGGAAATTGGGAATTTTGGGGGAAATTTGGGAATTTTGGGGGAAAATTTGGGAATTTTGGTGGAAATTTGGGAATTTTGGGGAAAAAATCGGGAATTTTGGGGGAAATTTGGGAATTTTGGGGGAAAATTGGGAATTTTGGGGGAAATTTGGGAATTTGGGGGGAAATTTGGGAATTTTGGGGAAAAAATCGGGAATTTTGGGGGAAATTTGGGAATTTGGGGGGAAATTTGGGAATTTTGGAGGGAAAAATTGGGAATTTTAAGGGGAAAAATTGGGGATTTTGGGGCAAATTTGGGAATTTGGGAGTAAATTTGGGAATTTTAAGGGGAAAATTGGGGATTTTGAAAGATTTCCAAATTTTGGGAGAAAATTAGGGAAAAAATTGGGGATTTTGGGGGGAAATTTGGAATTTCACGGGAAAATTTGGGAATTTTGGGAAAGATTGGGGGAGAAAATTCGGGATTTTTGGAGAAATTCAGGGATTTTTGGGGAAAAATCTGGGAAATTCTGGAGGAATTTTGAGGGAAAATCCGCGGAGTTTTGGGGAAATAATGGGAATTTCGGGGGGGAAATTTGGGGATTTTTGGGGGAATTTCGAGGAAATTTTGGGAATTTTGGGGTCGGAATCTCGGGATTTTTTCGGGAATTTTGAGTTAGAATTTCGGGGGTTTTTTGGGCTGGAATTTGGGAATTTTTGGAGGATTTGGGGTCGGAATTTTTGGCGTTTTTTGCACTAAAATTCGGGGAATTTTGGGGTTGGAATTTGGGAATTTTTGGGCTGGAATTTTGGGGATTTTTTCCGAGATTTTGGGTCAAAATTTCAGGGATTTTTTCGGGATTTTGGCATTAAAATTTGGGGATTTCTTTCGGGAATTTTGAGTTAGAATTTCGGGATTTTTTTGCGCTGGAATTTGGGGAATTTTGGGGCTGGAATTTGGGGATTTTTTCCGTATTTTGGGTTAAAATTTTGGAAGGTTTTTTGTGCTAAAATTTGGGGATTTTGGGGTCAGAATTTGGGGATTTTTTGGGGGGATTTTGAGTTAGAATTTCAGAATATTTTGGGGGGAAATTTTGGGATTTTTTGGGGTCAGAATTCAGGGATTTTTGGGGGGATTTCGGGTCGGAATTTTGGGATTTTTGGGCTGAAATTCAGGGATTTTTTGGGGTCAGAATTTGGGGATTTTGTTTCGTGTTTTTGGGTGAGAATTTCGAGATTTCTTCGGGAGCTGGAATTTGGGGATTTTTCAGGGAATTCTGGGGATTTTGGGTTAAAATTTTGGGATTTTTCAGGTCGGAATTCCGGGATTTTTGGGTCGGAATTTTGGGCGTTTTTTGGGCGGAAATTTGGGGATTTTTTCGGGTTAGAATTTGGGGATTTCGGGTCAGAATTTTGGGATTTTTGGGCTGGAATTTCGGGATTTTTTGGGGTATTTTTTAGGGTCAGAATTTGGAGATTTTTCCGGGTCAGAATTTCAGCGTTTTCGGGTTGGAATTTTGGGACTTTGGGGCTGGAATTTCAGGATTTTTCGGGGATTTTTTGGGGTCGGAATTCGGGGACTTTTCTCACACTTTGGGGTCGGAATTTGGGGATTTTTCCGAGTTAGAATTTGGGGATTTCGGGTCAGAATTTCAGGATTTTTTGGCTGGAATTTCGGGAATTTGGGGGGATTTTTTGGGGTCGGAATTTGGAGACTTTTTTCACACTTTGGGGTCGGAATTCGGGGATTTTTCCGGGTCAAAATTTCAGCATTTTTGGGTTGGAATTTCAGGATTTTTGGGCTGGAATTTAGGGATTTTCCGGGGATTTTTTTGGATCAGAACTCGGGGACTTTTCTCACACTTTGGGGTCGGAATTCGGGGATTTTTCCGGGTGGGAATTCGGTGATTTCCCTGGGCCGACCCCGGGGCTCTCCTTCAGCCGCAGCCGCGACCGCGAGCGCGAGCGGCGCCGCCGCAGCCGCAGCCGAGAGCGCCGCAGCCGCCACCGCAGCCGCAGCCGCGAGAGGAGGAGGAGCCGCAGCCGCGACCGCCGCAGCCGCGACGACAGGGCCAGGTACGGCGACGCCGGGATCCCCGAGTTCTGAGCCAAAATTCCCCCAAAAATCCCGGAATTCTGAGCCGAAATTCCCCCAAAAATCCCGAAATTCTGAGCTGAAATTCCCCCAAAAAATCCCGGAATTCTGACCCAAAATTCCCCCAAAAATCCCGGAATTCTGACCCGAAATTCCCCAAAAAATCCCGGAATTCTGACCCGAAATTCCCCAGAAAATCCTGAAATTCTGACCCAAAATTCCCAAAAAATCCCAGAATTCTGACCCGAAATTCCCCAAAAAGTCCCGAAATCCTGACCCGAAATCCCCCCCAAAAATCCCAGAATTCTGACCCGAAATTCCCCAAAAAATCCTGAAATTCTGACCCGAAATTCCCAAAAAATCCTGAAATTTTGACCCAAAATCCCCCAAAAAATCCCAAAATTCTGATCTGAAATCTCCCCAAAACAATCCCGAATTTCTGACCTGAAATTCCCCAAAAAATCCCAGAATTCTGAGCCGAAATTCCCCAAAAAATCCTGGAATTCTGAGCCAAAATCCCCCTCAAAAAATCCCGGAATTCTGACTCGAAATTCCCCAAAAAATCCCGGAATTCTGACCCGAAATTCCCCAGAAAATCCTGAAATTCTGACCCGAAATTCCCCAGAAAATCCTGAAATTTTGACCCAAAATCCCCCAAAAAATCCCAAAATTTTGATCTGAAATCTCCCCAAAAAAATCCTGAAATTCTGACCTGAAATTCTCCAAAAAATCCCGAATTTCTGACCTGAAATCCCCAAATAAATCCCAAAATTCTGACCCCAAATCCTCCGAAAAAATCCCGAAATTCTGAGCCAAAATCTCCCCCAAAAAATCTGAAAATCCCGAAGTTCGGACCCAAAAATCCCCCAAAAATCCCCAAATTCTGGAAGTTCTCACCCAAAAATCCCCAAATCCGTGGATTCGGACTCGGAATTCCCCCAAAATTCCCGAATTCCGCGGCTTTTTCTTCCCAAAAAAAAACCATCGGGAATTTTGGGGATTCCGCCCCAAAATCCCAAATTTGAACCCAAAATTGTTCCAAAAATCCGGAATTTCGCCCCAAAATCCTGGAATTTCTGTCCCAAAATCCCAAATTTGAACCCGAAACGCCCCAAAAATCCGGGATTTCCGCCCGGGAATCGCCCAAATCCCGTTTTTTTCCCCCAAATCCCGGGATTTGAGCCGGAATTTCCGTCGCCAGGCGCCGCTTCGGGCACAGCAAGAGCCCGCTGTACCGGGAGAAGAGCCCGGGGAGGTGAGGACGGGAAACACCGGGAAAAATGGGGGGAAAAACGGGAAAAATGGGAAAAATGGGGAAAAACGGGGAAAATGGGGAAAAATGGGGAAAATGGGGAAAATGGGAATTGGGGAAAAACGGGAAAAAATGGGGAAAAACGGGAAAAATGGGAAACGGAAAAACGGGGAAACACCGGGAATTGGGGGGAAAAACGGGAAAAAATGGGGAAAATGGGGAAAAACGGGAAAAACGGGGAAAAATGAGAATTTGGGAAAAAACGGGAAAAACGGGAATTTGGGAAAAACGGGAAAACGGGGAAAACGGGGATTGGGGGAAAACACCGGGAATTTGGGAAAAACCGGGGAAAATGGGGAAAAACGGGAAAAAACGGGGGAAATGGGGGAAAAACGGGAAAAATGGGGAAAACAGGGAAAATGGGAATTGGGGAAAAACGGGAAAAATGGGAAAAAAACGGGAAAAATGGGGAAAATGGGGAAAACACGGGAATTGGGGGAAAAACCAGGAAAAAACAGGAAAAAACGGGAAAAATGTGAAACGGGGAAAAACGGGGAAAACACCGGGAATTGGGGGGAAAAATGGGGAAAATGAGAATTGGGGGAAAACACCGGGAATTGGGGGGAAAACGGGAAAAATGGGAAAAAATGGGAAAAAACGGGAGGAAATGGGAAAAACGGGGGGAAGTGGGAATTGGGGGAAAACGGGAAAAATGGGGGAAAATGGGGAAAATGGGGAAATGCGAATTTGGGGAAAAAGCGGGAAAAAACGGGAAATTTGGGGAAAAAGACGGGGAGAAATGGGAAATTTGGGGGGAAAAAATGTGGAAAATTGGAAATTTGGGGGGAAAATGGAAAATTTGGGGGCAAGGAAAAGTTTTTAAAGGAAAAAACCTGGGAATTTTGAACGGGAAAAAAATGCGGATTTGCGGGAGAAAAAATGTTGAATTTTTGTGCGGAAAACGTGAAAATTTTGGGGGTAAAACCGGGAATTTCGAGAGGGGAAAACGGGAATTTTTGGGGGTTATTCCGGTGGGATTTTTTTGGGGAATTCCGTGGGAATTTTTGGGAATTTCGGGAATTCCGACTCCGGGTGTTTTTCCCACCTGTCCCAGGGAACCTTTGAGGTCGTTTCTGGGTCCATTTTGGCTCATTTTTGGGTCTATTTTCGTCGTTTTTGGGTCTATTCCGGCGGGATTTTTTTGGGAATTCCTTCGGGATTTTTCGGGAATTTCAGGAATTCTGATTCCAGGTGTTTTTCCCACCTGTCCAGGAATTTTTGGGGGCAGTTTCAGGTGAATTTTTGGGTCAATTTTGGACCATTTTTGGGTCTATTTTCGTCGTTTTTGGGTCTATTCCGGCGGGATTTTTTTGGGAATTCCTTGGGGATTTTTCGGGAATTTCGGGAATTCCGACTCCAGGCGTTTTCCCCGTTTCCCCAGGGAGCCCCTGGGGTCTCTGAGCCCCGAGGAGAGGGACGCCCGGACGGTTTTCTGCATGCAGCTCGCCGCCCGCATCCGGCCCCGCGACCTCGAGGATTTCTTCTCCGCCGTGGGCAAGGTCGGGAAAATCCCGGGAAAAATCCCGGGAAAATCCCGGGAAAAATCCCGGAATTCTGGGGGGGGGGGGGGGGGGGAAATCCCGGGGGAAACGTCCGGGGGATGTTGTGGGGAAAATTCCGGGGTTTTAGGGGGAAAAGTTCCGGAAAAATGCCGGAAAAATCGTGGGGAAAATTTAGGAAAAATCCCGGGAAATGTCACGGAAAAATCCTGGGGAAATGGTGGAATTCCTGGGGAGAAAAGTTCCGGAAAAATGCCCAAAAAATCGTGGAAAGATCCGGAAAAATCCCGGAATTTCTCGGGGAAAATCTTGGGAGAAACGTCCAGGAATGTTGTGGGAAAAATTCTGGGATTTTAGGGGGAAAAAATTCCCAGAAAAATGCCGGAAAAAATCCCGGGAAATGTCACGGAAAAATCCTGGGAAAATGGTGGAATTCCTGGGAGGGAAAAGTTCGGGAAAAATCCCCGAAAAATGCCGGGAAATATCGTGGATAGATCCCCAAAATTTGTATTGCTATTATTTGTATTTCCGTTTCCGTTTATATTTCCGTTTTTCTCAAACGTTTCCATTTCCGTTCCCGTTTATATTTATATTTATATTTATATTTATATTTGTATTTATATTTATATTTATATTTATATTTATATTCATATTGCCATCTCCATTTGCATTTATATTTCCCTTTCCATTTCCGTTTATTTATATTTATATTTCTGTTTCCATTTATGTTTCCCTTTATATTTCTATTTCCATTTATATTTATATTTATATTATTTCTATTTCCATTTATATTTACATTATTTATATTTATATTACTTATATTTCCATCTCCATTTCCATTCATATTTCCATTTCCGTTTCCATTTATATTTATATTATTTATATTTACATTTCCATTTCCGTTTCCATTCACATTTCCATTTCTATTTCTATTTCTATTTCTATTACTCATATTTCCATTTCCATTTATATTTCTATTATTCACATTTCTTTTTCCATTTATATCTATATTTATATCTATATTTATATTATTCATATTTTCATTTCCATTTATATGTATATTTCTATTATTCACATTTCCATTTATATTTATATTTCCATCTCCATTTCCATTCATATTTCCATTTCCATTCATATTTATATTTCTACTATTCACATTTCCATTTCCGTTTATATTTATATTATTTATATTTATATTTCCATTTCCATTTCCATTTCTATTTATATTTCTATTTATATTATTCGTATTTCCATTTCCATTCATATTTATATTATTTATATTTATATTTCCATTTCCATTTATGTTTCCATTTCCATTTATATTTATATTCATATTATTCATATTTATATTTGCATTTATATTTATATTTATATTTATATTTATATTTATACTATTCATATTTCCATTTCCACTTACATTTCTATTATTCACATCTCCATTTCCATTTCTATTTATATTTATATTTCCATCCCCATTTCCATTCATATTTCTATTTATACTTATATTTATATTATTCATATTTCTATTTCCATTTCTATTTCTGTTTCTATTTATATCATTTGTATTTCCATTTCCATTCATATTTATATTGTTTAAATTTCCATTTCCATTTCCATTTATGTTTCCATTTCCATTTCCATTTATATCTATATTTATATTATTCACATTTCCATTTATATTTATATTTATATTTCCATTTGCATTTCCATTTGCATTTCCATTATTCACGTTTCCGTTTCCATTTATATTTATATTATTCATATTTCCATTTCCATTTCTATTTCTATTTCCATTTCTATTTCTATTTCTATTTCTATTTATATTATTCATATTTCCATTTCCACTTATATTTGTATTTCTACTATTCACATTTCCATTTCCGTTTATATTTATATTATTTATATTTATATTTCCATTTCCATTTCTATTTCTATTTCTATTTCTATTATTTATATTATTCGTATTTCCATTTCCATTTATATTTATATTTATATTATTCACATTTCCATTTATATTTATATTTATATTTCCATTTGCATTTCCATTTGCATTTCCATTATTCACGTTTCCGTTTCCATTTATATTATTCATATTTCCGTTTCCATTTATATTTATATTACTCATGTTTCCATTTCTATTTCTATTTCTATTTCTATTTCTATTTATATTATTCATATTTCCATTTCCACTTATATTTATATTTCTACTATTTACATTTCCATTTCCGTTTATATTTATATTATTTATATTTATATTTCCATTTCCATTTCTATTTCTATTTATATTATTCGTATTTCCATTTCCATTTCCATTTATATTTATATTTCCATTTGCATTTCCATTATTCACGTTTCCGTTTCCATTTATATTTATATTATTCATATTTCCATTTCCATTTCTATTTAAATTATTTATATTTATATTTCCGTTTCCATTTCCATTCATATTTCCATTTCCATTCGTATTCCCACTTCCACTTCTATTTATATTACTTATATTTATATTATTCATATTTCCATTTCCGTTTCCATTATTCACATTTCCATTTCCGTTTATATGATTTATATTTATATTTCCATTTCCATTCATATTTCCATTTCCATTTCCATTTCCATTTCTATTTCTATTATTCGTATTTCCATTTCCATTTACATTTACATTGTTTATATTTCCATTTCCATTTCCATTTCCATTCATATTTCCATTTCCATTTCCATTTCCCTTTCTATTTCTATTATTCACATTTCCATTTCCATTTCTATTTCTATTATTCACGTTTCCATTTCCATTTCTATTTCTATTATTCACGTTTCCATTTCCGTTTCCATTTCCATTGTTCCCGTTTCCGTTTCCATTTCTATCCGCGTTCCCGGCGCAGGTGCGCGACGTGCGGATCATCTCGGACCGCAACTCGCGGCGCTCCAAGGGCATCGCCTACGTGGAGTTCTGCGAGATCCAGTCGGTGCCGCTGGCCATCGGCCTCACCGGCCAGCGCCTGCTCGGCGTGCCCATCATCGTCCAGGCCTCCCAGGTCGCTCCCGGAAACACCCACTATTTGCCCCTTTTCCCCACTTTTTTATTTTCCCCTTTTTTTCCCAATTTTTCCCAATTTTTTCCCAATTTTTCCCAATTTTTTTCGAATTTTTTCCGATTTTTTTCGATTTTTTTCCGAAATTCTTTCGAATTTTTTTCCGTTTTTTCTTTTTCCCTATTTTCCCATTCTGTCCCTTTTTTCCCCATTTTTTCCCCTTTTTTTCCCCATTTTTTCCCCTTTTTTTCCCTTTTTTTCCCCATTTTTTCCGATTTTTTCTCAATTTTTTTTCGATTTTTTTCCGAAATTCCTTCGAATTTTTTTCCATTTTTTCTTTTTTTCCTTTTTTCCCATTCTTTCCCTTTTTTCCCCTTTTTCCCCATTTTTTTCCATTTTTTCCCCTTTTTTTCCCCCATTTTTTCCCATTTTTTCTGATTTTTTTCCCATTTTTTCTGATTTTTTTTCAATTTTTTTTTGATTTTTTCCGAAATTCTTTCGAATTTTTTTCCGTTTTTTCTTTTTCCCTATTTTCCCATTCTGTCCCTTTTTTCCCCATTTTTTCCCCCTTTTTTCCCCCATTTTTTCCCATTTTTTCTGATTTTTTTCCCATTTTTTCTGATTTTTTTTCAATTTTTTTTCGATTTTTTCTGAAATTCTTTCAAATTTTTTCCATTT
Source organism: Chamaea fasciata (assembly GCF_029207755.1). Lineage (NCBI taxonomy): Eukaryota > Metazoa > Chordata > Aves > Passeriformes > Sylviidae > Chamaea > Chamaea fasciata. Next base: position 40,221 of record NW_027094476.1, read on the forward strand.
TTTCTTTTTTCAATTTTTTCCCATTCTTTTTCCTTTTTTCCCATTCTTTCCCATTTTTTCCCATTTTTCCCCCTTTTTTTCCCCCATTTTTTCCCATTTTTATTCGATTTTTTTCAATTTTTTCCGAAATTTTCGAATTTTTTTCCATTTTTTTCCCTTTTCCATTTTTTCCCATTTTTTCTCTTTTTTTCCATTTTTTTCCCTTTTTTTCGATTTTTTTTCGATTTTTTCTGAAATTCTTTTGAATTTTTTCCATTTTTTTCCCTTTTTCCCCATTCTTTTCCTTTTCCCCCCATTTTTTTCCCCATTTTTCCCCCCCATTTTTTCCTCATTTTTTTCCATTTTTCCCCATTTTTTATCATTTTTTCCCATTTATTTTTGATTTTTTTTCGATTTTTTTTGATTGATTTTTTAAATTTTTTTAAAATTTTTTTTCCATTTTTTCCATTTTTTCCCTTTTTCCCTTTTTCCCCTTTTGTTCCATTTTTTCCCCATTTTTTTCGATCTTTTTCCAATTTTTTTCCGTTTTTTTCCCTTTCCATTTTTTCCCATTTTTTCCCAATTTTTTTATTTTTTCCCCATTTTTTTGGAATTTTTTTCCATTTTTCCCTTTTTTTTTCCCTTTCTCCATTTTTTCCCATTTTTTCCCCTTTCTTTCGAATTTTTTCCCATTTTTTTTCGAATTTTTTTTTCCATTTTTTCCCCTTTTTTCCAATTTTTTTCGATTTTTTTTCCATTTTTTTCCCTTTTCTTTCCCAATTTTCTTCCAACCTCGTTTGGATTTTTTTCCGCCTTTTCACAGCTTTTTAAGCATCTTCCAGGACCTTTCCAAGTGGATTTTCGGTGTCTCTAAAGCTTCCTGGAATTTAAGAGTTTTTTAGAAATTTTTTTTTCCTTTTTTCCCATTTTTTTTTCTATTTTTTTCCTTTTTTTTCTCCCCCAATTTTTTTTTTCAAATTTCTTTTTTTCCAACATTTTTTGGTTTTTTTCCTCACAATTTTTTGTTGGATTTTCACGCGAATTTTCCTCATTTTCGGGACCTTTTTTCCCCATTTCTCACCTGTGCTCACCTGAGCTCACCTGTCCTCACCTGAGCTCACCTGGGCAGGATTTCGGGTGAATTTTGATCATTTCTGGGCCGATTTTCCTCATTTTTGGCTCATTTTTCCCCCTTTTTTCGGGAATTCCTCTCCCCATTTCCCACCTGTGCTCACCTGAGCTCACCTGAGCTCACCTGTGCTCACCTGGGCAGGATTTCGGGTGAATTTTGATCATTTCTGGGCCGATTTTCCTCATTTTTGGCTCATTTTTCCCCCTTTTTTCGGGAATTCCTCTCCCCATTCCTCACCTGTCCTCACCTGAGCTCCACCTGTGCTCACCTGTCCCCCCCCCCAGGCAGAGAAGAACCGCCTGGCGGCCATGGCGGCGCCCCTGCAGAAGGGCTCGGGCGGCCCCCTTGCGGCTCTACGTCGGCTCCCTGCACTGCAACATCACCAAGGAGATGCTCAGGGGCATCTTCGAGCCCTTCGGGAAGGTGGGCGGGGCGCCTGGGCACACCTGGGAACACCTGGGCGCACCTGGGGCGCACCTGGGCACACCTGGGGGGGAAGAAATGAGGAGAAAGGAAAAAAATTTGGGGAAAATCGGGTGAAAAAATGGGAATTTTGGGGTGAAAAATGGGAATTTTGGGGTGAAAAATGGGGAATTTTGGGGGTTTGGGGTCACCTGGGCACACCTGGGGGGAGGAAACGGGGAGAAATGGAAAAAATTTGGGGGAAAATCGTGGTGGAAAATGGGAATTTTGGGGTGAAAATTGGGAATTTGGGGGTTTGGGGTCACCTGTGCGCACCTGGGAACACTGGGGGGAGGAAACGGGTAGAAATGGAAAATAATTCGGGGGAAAATCGGGTGAAAAATGGGAATTTTGGGGTGAAAAATGGGAATTTTTGGGGTGAAAATTGGGCAATTTTGGGGGTTTGGGGATCACCTGGGCACACCTGGGGGGAGGAAATGGGGAGAAAGGAAAAAAATTCGGGGAAAATCGGGTGAAAAATGGGAATTTTGGGGTGAAAAATGGGAATTTTGGGGGTGAAAAATGGGGAATTTTGGGGGGTTTGGGGTCACCTGGGCGCACCTGGGAACACCTGGGGGGAAGAAATGGGAGAAATGGAAAAATTCGGGGAAAATCGGGTGAAAAATGGGGAATTTTGGGGTGAAAAATGGGGATTTTGGGGGTTTAATGAATTTTAAGGAATTTTAGTGAATTTTAAGGAATTTTAATGAACTTTAATGGACTTTAGCGAATTTTAACGATTTTAGTGAATTTCAAGGAATTTCAGTGAATTTTAATGAACTTTAATGGACTTTAATGAGTTTTAAGGAATTTTAAAGAATTTCGATGAATTTTAGTGAATTTTAAAGAACTTTAAGGAACTTTAACGAATTTTAATGAATTTTAACGAGTTTCGGTGAATTTTAATGAGTTTTAGTGAATTCCAACAAATTTTAGTGGATTTTTAAGGAATTTCAATGATTTGGGGTAAATTTCATTCGGTTTTAATGAATTTTGAGTCAATTTTGACCAATTTTGGGTCGATTTTCCTCCATTTTGGGCAAATATTGGGGGGGAGGGGCGGGGGGTGGAGTTCGCGGCCGTGGCCACGCCCCTTTTTGCTCACCTGTGCCCCGCCCACAGATCGACAGCATCGTCCTGATGAGAGACCCGGACACGGGCAGTCCAAAGGCTACGGCTTCATCACCGTGAGTGACACACCTGGGCACACCTGGGACACCTGGGGACACCTGGGGACACTGGGACACCTGGGGACACCTGGGGACACCTGGGACACACCTGGGGACACCTGGGACACACCTGGGACACACCTGGGGACACACCTGGGGACACCTGGGACACACCTGGGACACACCTGGGGACACCTGGGACAGCTGGGACACACCTGGGGACACACCTGGGGACACCTGGGACACACCTGGGGACACCTGGGACACACCTGGGACACACCTGGACACACCTGGGGACACCTGGGACACACCTGGGACACACCTGGGGACACCTGGGACACCTGGGACACACCTGGGACACACCTGGGACACACCTGGGGACACCTGGGACACCTGGGACACACCTGGGGACACCTGGGGACACCTGGGACACACCTGGGGACACCTGGGGACACCTGGGACACACCTGGGGACACCTGGGCACACCTGGGGACACCTGGACACACCTGGACACACCTGGGGGACACCTGGGACACCTGGGGACACACCTGGGCACACCTGGGGACACCTGGGGACACCTGGGGACACCTGGGGACACCTGGGACACACCTGGACACACCTGGGGACACTGGGACACACCTGGGGACACCTGGGACACCTGGGACACACCTGGGGACACCTGGGACACACCTGGGACACACCTGGGGACACCTGGGACACCTGGGGACACCTGGGACACACCTGGGACACACCTGGACACACCTGGGACACCTGGGACACACCTGGGGACACCTGGGGACACTGGGGACAGCTGGGACACACTGGGAGGCGAAAACCAAAACAAAATCCCTTTTTTCCCCCCTAAAAACCTCATTTTTTCCCCTAAAAACCCCATTTTTTCTCCTAAAAATCCCGCTTTTTTATCTTTTTCAAACTAAATTTTTACCAAAATCTCCTTTTTTCATCCCAAAACTTCTCAGACCCCAAAACCTCCAAAAAATCCCATTTTTCGCTCTAAAAACCTCATTTTTTCTCCTAAAAACTCCGTTTTTTCTCCTAAAAATCCTGGTTTTTTCTATTTTTTCAAACTAAATTTTTTACCAAAATTTCCATTTTTCAGCCCAAAACTTCTCGGACCCCAAAACCCCCAAAAAATCCATTTTTCGCTCTAAAACCCCCATTTTTTCTCCTAAAATCCTCATTTTTTCTCCTATAAACCCCGTTTTTTTTCTATTTTCAAATAAATTTTTACCAAAACGTCCTTTTTTTCAGCCCAAAACTTCTCAGACCCAAAACCCCCCAAAAAATGCCATTTTTTGCTCTACAAACCTCATTTTTTCTCCTAAAACCCCGTTTTTTCTCCTAAAAATCCCGCTTTTTTATCTTTTAAAACTAGATTTTTACCAAAACCTCCTTTTTTCATCCCAAAACTTCTCGGACCCCAAAACCCCCAAAAAATCCCATTTTTCGCTCTAAAAACCCCATTTTTTCTCCTAAAACCCTCATTTTTTCTCCTAAAATTCTCATTTTTTCTATTTTCGAACTAAATTTTTACCAAAACCTCCATTTTTCATCCCAAAACTTCTCGGCGGACCCCAAAACCCCCCAAAAAATCCCCATTTTTCGCTCTAAAATCCTCATTTTTTCTCCTAAAATCCTCATTTTTTCTCCTAAAAACCCCATTTTTTTCTATTTTCGAACTAAATTTTTACCAAAATCTCCATTTTTCATCCCAAAACTTCTCAGACCCCAAACCCCCCCAAAAAATCCCATTTTTCGCTCTAAAAACCTCATTTTTTCTCCTAAAACCCTCATTTTTTCTCCTAAAACCCCATTTTTTCTCCAAAAAAAACCCAGTTTTTTCTATTTTCAAACTAAATTTTTTACCAAAACCTCCTTTTTTAATCCCAAAACTTCTTGGACCCCCAAACCTCCAAAAAATCCCATTTTTCGCTCTAAAAACCTCATTTTTTCTCCTAAAACCCTCATTTTTTCTCCTAAAATCCTCATTTTTTCTCCTAAAATCCTCATTTTTTCTCCTAAAACCCTCATTTTTTCTCCTAAAAACCCCCGTTTTTTTTGTGTATTTTCACGTTTTTCCCGGAAATTTCCGTTGTCCGCCGCCAAGTTCTCGGTAGGCGGAGTGCGCGCCCGGCGCGCCCTGGAGCAGCTGAACGGCTTCGAGCTGGCGGGGCGGCCGATGCGCGTGGGGCAGGTGAGCGAGCGGCCCCGACGGCTCCAGCGACGTCACCTTCCCCGAGAGCTCACCTGGGCCAGGTGCGCCGCTGGGCTGCGGCGACGAGCCCGAGCTGGGCACGGCCGCCGGGAGGCTGCAGCTGATGGCCAAGCTGGCCGAAGGTGGGCGCGGGGATGCGGGGGGGGGAATATGGGGACGGGGGGTGAAAGGGAAAATGGGGGAAAAATGGGGGAAAAATGGGAAAAAATGGGGGAAATATGGGAAACGGGGGGGTGAAAGGGAAAATGGGGGAAAAATGGGGGAAATATGGGGGAAAAATGGGGGAAACGGGGGGGGGTGAAAGGGGAAAAATGGGGGAAAAATGGGGGGAAATAATGGGGGAAATAAAAGGGAAAAAATGGGGGAAAAATGGGGGAAAATATGGGAAACGGGGGGGTGAAAGGGAAAAAATGGGGGAAAAATGGGGGAAAATATGGGGGAAAAAAAAGGGAAATATGGGGAAATGGGGGGAAAATAATGGGGGAAAAAAAAAGGGAAAAAATGGGGGAAATATGGGGGAAAATATGGGGAACGGGGGGTGAAAGGGAAAAAATGGGGGAAATATGGGGGAAAATAATGGGGGAAAATGGGGGGAAAAATGGGGGGAAAAAATGGGGGAAATGGAAAATGGGGAAAAATTAATGGGGGAAATGGGGGAAAAATAATGGGGGAAAATGGGGGGAAAAATGGGGGAAAAAAAAGGGGAAAAAATGGGGGAAATATGGGGGAAAATAATGGGGGAAATAAAAGGGAAAAATGGGGGAAACGGGGGGGATGAAAGGGAAAAAATGGGGGAAAAATGGGGGAAAATATGGGGGAAATGGGGAGAAAATGGGGGGAAAATGGGGGAAAATAAAAGGGAAAAAATGGGGAAAATATGGGGGAAATGGGGAGAAAATGGGGGGGAAATAAAAGGGAAAAAATGGGGGGAAATTAAAAGGGAAAAAATGGGAAAAAAATGGGGGAAATGGGGAGAAAATGGGGGGAAAATGGGGGGAATATAAGGGAAAAAATGGGGGGAAAATGGGGGAAAAATGGGGGAAATGGGGAAAAATAATGGGGGGAAAATGGAAAAAAATTAATGGGGGAAAATGGGGGAAAATAATGGGGGAAATGGTGGAAAAATAATGGGGGAAAATGGGGGAAAAATAATGGGGGAAAATGGGGGGAAAATATGGAAAACGGGGGGAATATAAAAGGGAAAAAATGGAGAAAAAATAATGGGGGAAATGGGAAATAACGGGGGGAAAAACATGAAAAACGGGGAAAAAATAATGGGGAAAAACGGGGGAAAAATGGGGGGAAATGGGGGGAAATAAAAGGGAAAAAATGGGGAAAAATAATGGGGGAAACGGGGAAAAATGGGGAAAAACTAATGGGGGAAATGGGGAATAAATGGGGAAAAAATGGGGAAAAAATAATGGGGGAAAATGGGAAAATGGGGGAAAACGGGGGAAAAAAATATGGAAAACGGGGGAAATGGAGGAAATGGGGGGAAAATATGGAAAATGGGGGGGAAAAAATATGGAAAATGGGGAAAAATGGGGGAAACGGGGAGAAATGGGGAAAAAATGGGGGAAAATGGAAAAAAAATGGGGGAAAAGTGGGGAAAAATGGGGGGAAATGGGGGGAAATTTTGGTTTTTTGGGTGGTTTTTGGGTCTTTTTTGGGGTTTCTTGCCCCCGACTGGGATTTTTGGCTGAATTTCGTCATTTTTGGTGATTCTGAAGTTGCTTTTTTGGTTTTCCTTCGGTTTTTCGGGTGTTTTTCGGGGTTTTTTGTGTCCCCGACGTTTCTTTTGGGCTGAATTTTGTCATTTTTGGGGTTCTTTGGGTGTTTTTTGGGGTTTTCTGGGTGGATTTTTTTTGGTTTTTGGGGGGTTTTTTTGGTTTTTTGGGGTTTTTTGTGTCCCCGACGTTTCTTTTGGGCTGAATTTTGTCATTTTTGGGGTTCTTTGGGTGTTTTTTGGGTTTTCTGGGTGGGTTTTTTTTGGTTTTTTGGGGTTTTTTGGAGGTTTTTGGGGCGTTTTTGGGGGTTTTTTGTGTCCCCGACGTTTCTTTTGGGCTGAATTTTGTCATTTTTGGGGTTCTTTGGGTGTTTTTTGGGTTTTCTGGGTGGGTTTTTTTGGTTTTTTGGGGTTTTTTGGAGGTTTTTGGGGCGTTTTTCGGGTTTTTTGTGTCCCCGACGGGGATTTTGGGCTGAATTTTGTTATTTTTGGGGTTCTTTGGGTGTTTTTTGGGGTTTTCTGGGTGTTTTTTTTTTGTTTTTTGGGGTTTTTTGGATGTTTTCGGGGCGTTTTTTGGGGTTTTTTGTGTCCCCGACGGGGATTTTGGGCTGAATTTTGTCATTTTTGGGGTTCTTTGGGTGTTTTTTGGGGTTTTCTGGGTGGTTTTTTTTGGGTTTTTGGATGTTTTCGGGGCGTTTTTTGGGGTTTTTTGTGTCCCCGACGGGGATTTCGGGCTGAATTTCGGCGTTTTCGGGTCCCGCAGGCTCGGGGCTGCAGCTCCCCGCCCCCGCCCAGGCCGCCCTGCAGCAGCTGAACGGGGCCCTGACCCCCCTGGGGGGGCTCAACCCCGCCGCCCTCACAGGTAACGACGAGCCGGGGGGATTGGGGGGAAATTTGGGGAAATTTGGGGGATTTGGGGGAAATTTGGGGGAAATTTGGGGGAATTTGGGGGAAATTTGGGGGATTTGGGGGAAATTTGGGGGATTTGGGGGAAATTTGGGGGAAATTTGGGGGAATTTGGGGGAAATTTGGGGGATTTGGGGGAAATTTGGGGGATTTGGGGGAAAATTTGGGGGATTTGGGGGAAATTTGGGGAAGATTTGGGGAAATTTGGGGGAAATTCGGGGAAAATTTGGGGGATTTGGGGGAAATTTGGGGGATTTGGGGGGATTTTGGGGAAAATTTGGGGGATTTGGGGGAAATTTGGGGGAAATTTGGGGAAATTTGGGGGATTTTGGGGAAATTTGGGAGATTTGGGGTAATTTGGGGGAAATTTGGGGGATTTGGGGGAAATTTGGGGAATTTGGTGGAAATTTGAAGGATTTGGGAAATTTTGGGGAAATTTTGGGGAAATTTGGGGGATTTGGGGGGATTTGGGGAAAATTTGGGGGAAATTTGGGGAAATTTTGGGGAAATTTGGGAAATTTTGGGGGATTTTGGGGAAAATTTGGGGGATTTTGGGGAAATTTGGAGGATTTGGGGGAAATTTGGGGGAAATTTGGGGGATTTGGGGGAAATTTGGGGGATTTGGGGGAAATTTGGGGGATTTGGGGGAAAATTTGGGGGATTTGGGGGAAATTTGGGAGATTTGGGGGGATTTGGGGGATTTGGGGAAAATTTGGGGGAAATTCGGGGAAATTTGGGGGATTTGGGGAAAATTTGGGGGAATTTGGGGGAAATTTGGGGGAAATTCGGGGAAATTTGGGGGAAATTTGGGGGAAATTTGGGGGATTTGGGGGAAAATTTGGGGGATTTGGGGGAATTTGGGGGAAATTTGGGGGATTTGGGGGAAATTTGGGGGATTTGGGGGAAAATTTGGGGGATTTGGGGGAAATTTGGGGAAGATTTGGGGAAATTTGGGGGAAATTCGGGGAAAATTTGGGGGATTTGGGGGAAATTTGGGGGATTTGGGGGGATTTTGGGGAAAATTTGGGGGATTTGGGGGAAATTTGGGGGAAATTTGGGGAAATTTGGGGGATTTTGGGGAAATTTGGGAGATTTGGGGTAATTTGGGGGAAATTTGGGGGATTTGGGGGAAATTTGGGGAATTTGGTGGAAATTTGAAGGATTTGGGAAATTTTGGGGAAATTTTGGGGAAATTTGGGGGATTTGGGGGGATTTGGGGGATTTGGGGAAAATTTGGGGGAAATTTGGGGAAATTTTGGGGAAATTTGGGAAATTTTGGGGGATTTTGGGGAAAATTTGGGGGATTTTGGGGAAATTTGGAGGATTTGGGGGAAATTTGGGGGAAATTTGGGGGATTTGGGGGAAATTTGGGGGATTTGGGGGAAATTTGGGGGATTTGGGGGAAAATTTGGGGGATTTGGGGGAAATTTGGGAGATTTGGGGGGATTTGGGGGATTTGGGGAAAATTTGGGGGAAATTCGGGGAAATTTGGGGGATTTGGGGAAAATTTGGGGGAATTTGGGGGAAATTTGGGGGAAATTCGGGGAAATTTGGGGGAAATTTGGGGGAAATTTGGGGGATTTGGGGGAAAATTTGGGGGATTTGGGGGAATTTGGGGGAAATTCGGGGGATTTGGGGAAAAATTTGGGGGATTTTGGCGTGATTTCCGGGAATTTGGAAGGATTTTGGGGGGAATTTTGAGAGATTGTTGGGGGAAAATTTGGGGGATTTTGGGGAGAACTTTGGGGAAAATTTGGGGAAATTCTGGGGGAATTTTTGAGAAAATTCCGGGGGAATTTTGGGAGATTTTTTGGGGACATTTTTGGGTGATTTTGGGGGGGAAATTTGGGGGAAATTTTGGGAGATTTTTTGATGAAATTTGGGGAGATTTTGGGGGGAAAATTCGGGGATTTTGGGGAAAATTTTGGGGAAAATTCTGGGGGAGTCTTGGGAGAAGTTTGGAGGATTTTTGGGTGAAATTCGGGAGATTTTCGGGGTTAATTTTAAAGGAATTCCGGGGTCCTTTCGGGGCCGTTCCTCGCGGGAATTCCGGGAAAACTCTGGCAACAATTCCTTGGGGAATTCCGGGAGCTTTTCTCCCCAAATCCTTTCAGTTGTTGTTGGTTTTTGTTTCCGTTTGTCGTCGTTTTCTCTCCCCCAGCCCTGAGCCCGGCGCTGAATTTGGCCTCGCAGTGTTTGACGCTCTCGGGGCTCTTCTCGCCCCAGACCATGTGAGCCCCAAACCAGTACGGACCAGTACGGACCAGTATGGACCAGTGACCCCCAAACCCGCTCCCAGTCCATCCCAGTATAAACCAGTGACCCCAAACCCACTCCCAGTCCATCCCAGTATAAACCAGTGACCCCAAACCCACTCCCAGTCCATCCCAGTATAAACCAGTGACCCCAAACCCACTCCCAGTCCATCCCAGTCCATCCCAGTGACCCCAAACCCGCTCCCAGTCCATCCCAGTACAAACCAGTGACCCCAAACCCGCTCCCAGTCCATCCCAGTACAAACCAGTGACCCCAAACCCACTCCCAGTCCATCCCAGTATAAACCAGTGACCCCAAACCCACTCCCAGTCCATCCCAGTATAAACCAGTGACCCCGAACCCACTCCCAGTCCATCCCAGTATAAACCAGTGACCCCGAACCCACTCCCAGTCCATCCCAGTATAAACCAGTGACCCCGAACCCACTCCCAGTCCATCCCAGTATAAACCAGTGACCCCAAACCCACTCCCAGTCCATCCCAGTATAAACCAGTGACCCCAAACCCGCTCCCAGTCCATCCCAGTATAAACCAGTGACCCCAAACCCACTCCCAGTCCATCCCAGTATAAACCAGTGACCCCAAACCCGCTCCCAGTCCGTCCCAGTATAAACCAGTGACCCCCAACCCGCTCCCAGTCCATCCCAGTATAAACCAGTGACCCCAAACCCACTCCCAGTCCATCCCAGTATAAACCAGTGACCCCAAACCCACTCCCAGTCCATCCCAGTATAAACCAGTGACCCCAAACCCGCTCCCAGTCCGTCCCAGTATAAACCAGTGACCCCCAACCCGCTCCCAGTCCATCCCAGTATAAACCAGTGACCCCAAACCCACTCCCAGTCCATCCCAGTACAAACCAGTGACCCCAAACCCGCTCCCAGTCCATCCCAGTACAAACCAGTGACCCCAAACCCACTCCCAGTCCATCCCAGTATAAACCAGTAACCCCCAAACCCGCTCCCAGTCCATCCCAGTATAAACCAGTGACCCCAAACCCGCTCCCAGTCCATCCCAGTGACCCCAAACCCACTCCCAGTCCATCCCAGTACAAACCAGTGACCCCAAACCCGCTCCCAGTCCATCCCAGTATAAACCAGTGACCCCAAACCCGCTCCCAGTCCATCCCAGTACAAACCAGTGACCCCAAACCCACTCCCAGTCCATCCCAGTATAAACCAGTGACCCCAAACCCACTCCCAGTCCATCCCAGTACAAACCAGTGACCCCAAACCCACTCCCAGTCCATCCCAGTATAAACCAGTGACCCCAAACCCACTCCCAGTCCATCCCAGTATAAACCAGTGACCCCAAACCCACTCCCAGTCCATCCCAGTATAAACCAGTGACCCCAAACCCGCTCCCAATCCATCCCAGTACAAACCAGTGACCCCAAACCCACTCCCAGTCCCTCCCAGTACAAACCAGTGACCCCAAACCCGCTCCCAGTCCAAACCAGTCCAAACCAGTTCCCCTCTAACCCCTCCCCTTTTTTTCCTTTCCAGGTGAGATTTGGCTCCGCCTCCTCTCCCCACTTTCAGGCCACGCCCCCTTCCCCTCCCCAGCCCCTCCTCCCATTGGCCGGAGAAAGGGGGCGTGGCCTCGCCGCTGAGGCCCCGCCCCCTGCCCCGCCTTCCCTCCCTCCCGGGGTTGGAATTTTTTGGGGGAATTTTGGGAATTTTTGGGAAAAAAACTTTTTTTTTCTTTTTTTTTCTTTTTTTTTTTTTTTCGGGTTTTCATTTTTTTTTTTTCGTTTTTCGTTGTCGTCGTTCCGGATTCGGAAAAAATAAAAGAAAAAAAAAATTTGAATTTTTTTGTGTGTTTTTTTTTTTTTAACTGGTTTGTACTGGGAGGGAACTGGGAGAGGAAATTCGGGATCGGGAATTCGCCCGAATCGGGATTTCGGGGAGAGAACGCGGAGTTTGGGGTGAAAAAAGCGGAATTTGGGGAAAAGAAACGTGAAAATTGGAGAAAAAAGAATTGCTGGGAAAATAATGGAATTTTGGTGAAAAATTCCCTTTTTTTTCCGGGAGTTTTTGGGGGTTTTGGGGCCCAAATTTTCAACTTTAAAAAAACCCCAAAATTCCGCAAAAATTCAGCATTTCTTCCCCAAAATTTTGTCGGGTTTTTTTTTGCCCAAAATTCGGCTTTTTCCACCCAAAACTCCCGGATTTTTACCCCAAAATCCCAATTTAGGACACGGATCCCAAAACACCCCAAAACGTCGCTTCAACCTCCTTTAAAAACCCTCCAAAAAAAAATCACAAAAACTCCACAAAAATTCTGCGATTTTTTGCCCAAAATTTCACCGTTTTTTTCTCCAAAATTTCGCCTTTTTTTTTGCCCAAAATCCGGCTTTTTCCACCCAAAACTCCCGGATTTTTACCCCAAAATCCCAATTTAGAACACAGATCCCAAAACCCCCACAAATCCCGCTTCAACCTCCTTTAAAAACCCTCCCAAAAAAATCACAAAAATTCCGCAAAAACTCTTTTAAAATTCCACATTTCTTCCCCAAAATCTCACCGTCTTTTGGCCCAAAATTTCGCCGTTTTTCCCCAAAATTTCACCATTTTTTTGCCCAAAACTCCACTTTTTCCACCCAAAACTCCTGATTTTTTCAGCCAAAATCCCAATTTAGAACACAGATCCCAAAACCCCCACGAAACCCGCTTCAACCTCATTTAAAAACCCTCCAAAAAAAAATCACAAAAATTCCACCAAAACTCTGCAATTTTTTTCCCAAAATTTTACTGTTTTTTGGCCCAAAATTTCACCTTCTTTTTTCCCCAAAATCTGGTTTTTCCACCCAAAACTCCCGGGTTTTTACCCCAAAATCCCAATTTAAGACGCGGATCCCAAAACACCCCAAAACGTCGCTTCAACCTCATTTAAAAACCCTCCAAAAAAAAATCACAAAAATTCCACAAAAACTCTGCAATTTTTTTCCCAAAATTTCACCGTTTTTTTCTCCAAAATTTCGCCTTTTTTTTGCCCAAAACTCCACTTTTTCCACCCAAAACTCCCGGGTTTTTACCCTAAAATCCCAATTTAGAACACAGATCCCAAAACCCCCACGAAACCCGCTTCAACCTCATTTAAAAACCCTCCAAAAAAAGTCACAAAAACTCCACAAAAATTCTGCGATTTTTTTCCCAAAATTTCTCCGTTTTTCCCCCGAATTTCGCCATTTTCTCGCCCCAAAACCCGGCTTTTTCACCCCCCAAACCTCCTCGCGCCGTCACTCGCCGTACTCCTCCTGCAGCTGGGCCACGTTGTGGCACGACACCTCCCGCCAGCCCCGGGGCCCCACGTGGAACACCCTGACCGTGCCCCCCGAGTACGCGTCCCGCCGCGCCGCCTGGTAGATGGCGCGCCGCGCCAGCGCCGCCGCCGCCGCCTCCGTGGCCGGGGCCGCCGCCAGCCCGCGGTCCAGCACGCCGTAGGCGTACGACGAGCCCGAGCCCACGGCGAAGGCGCGGCCCGCCACCCGCTGCCCCTCGCTGTCCACGTAGTACAGGCCTGGGGAGGGCGACAGCCGAAGGAGAAACGGGAACGACGGGGGTTGGGGGCGGGGCAAAAAAGAAAACAAAGCCAAGTTTCGCTCGTTAAACCCCAACTTTGACCCATTAAACCCCAACTTTTGACCCATTAAACCCCAATTTCCGACCCCAAACCCAAGTTTTGACCCATTAAACCCCAACTTTGCCCATAAACCCCAATTTCCGACCATTAAACCCCAATTTTTGACCATTAAACCCCAATTTTCGCTCATTAAACCCCAATTTCCGACCATTAAACCCCAATTTCCGACCACAAACCCAACTTTTGACCCATTAAACCCCAATTTTTGACCCATTAAACCCCAACTTTCGCCCATTAACCCCAATTTCCAACCATTAAACCCCAATTTCCGACCATTAAACCCCAATTTTCGACCACAAACCCAATTTTTGCCCATTAAACCCCAATTCTGACCCATTAAACCCCAACTTTTGCCCATTAAACCCCAATTTCCGACCATTAAACCCCAATTTCCGACCACAAACCCAATTTTTGACCCATTAAACCCCAACTTCTGGCCAATTAAACCCCAATTTTTGACCACAAATCCAACTTTTGACCCATTAAACCCCAATTTCCGACCACAAACCCAATTTTCGCTCATTAAACCCCAACTTTCGCCCATTAAACTCCAATTTCCGACCATTAAACCCCAATTTCCAACCACAAACCCAATTTTTGCCCATTAAACCCCAATTCTGACCCGTTAAACCCCAACTTTTGCCCATAAACCCCAATTTCCGACCATTAAACCCAATTTCCGACCACAAACCCAATTTTTGACCCATTAAACCCAATTTTCGCCCCTTAAACCCCAATTTCCGACCCCAAACCCAATTTTTGCCCATTAAACCCCAACTTTTGCCCATTAAACCCCAACTTTTGCCCATAAACCCCAATTTCCGACCATTAAACCCCAATTTCCGACCACAAACCCAATTTTCGCCCATTAAACCCCAACTTTTGCCCATTAAACCCCAATTTCCGACCACAAACCCAACTTTTGACCATTAAACCCCAACTTTGACCCATTAAACCCCAACTTTTGACCATTAAACCCCAATTTTGACCCATTAAACCCCAACTTCCGCCCATAAACCCCAATTTTGGACCATTAAACCCCAATTCTGACCCATTAAACCCCAACTTTTGCCCCTTAAACCCCAATTTTTGACCACAAACCCAACTTTTGACCCATTAAACCCCAACGTTGACCCATTAAACCCCAACTTTCACCCATTAAACCCCAATTTCCGACCACAAACCCAATTTTTGACCCATTAAACCCAATTTTCGCCCCTTAAACCCCAACTTCCGACCATTAAACCCCAATTTTCAACCCCAAACCCAACTTTCGCCCATTAAACCCCAATTTCCGACCACAAACCCAACTTTTGACCCATTAAACCCCAACTTTGACCCATTAAACCCCAACTTTTGCCCATTAAACCCCAACTTTTGCCCATAAACCCCAATTTCCGACCACAAACCCAATTTTTGACCCATTAAACCCAATTTTCGCCCCTTAAACCCCAATTTCCGCCCATAAACCCCAACTTCCGACCATTAAACCCCAATTTTCGACCCCAAACCCAACTTTCGCCCATTAAACCCCAACTTTCGCCCATTAAACCCCAATTTCCGCCCATTAAACCCCAATTTCCGACCCCAAACCCAACTTTTGACCCATTAAACCCCAACTTTGACCCATTAAACCCCAATTTCCAACCACAAAC
Organism: Chamaea fasciata; assembly: GCF_029207755.1. NCBI lineage: Eukaryota > Metazoa > Chordata > Aves > Passeriformes > Sylviidae > Chamaea > Chamaea fasciata. Next base: position 55,407 of record NW_027094476.1, read on the forward strand.
CCAATTTCCGACCATTAAACCCCAATTTCCGACCCCAAACCCAATTTTTGACCCATTAAACCCCAACTTTCACCCATTAAACCCCAATTTCCGACCACAAACCCAATTTTCGCCCATTAAACGCCAATTTCCGCCCATTAAACCCCAATTCCCGACCCCAAACCCAACTTTTGACCCCTCAAACCCCGATTTCCGACCCCAACCCGCCCCGATCCCCCCGTCCCCGGCGACCTGGGCCGCGCTTGTCCCAACCGCAGAGCATGGTGCCCAGGCTGAGGCCGGCGCCCTTGTACTGGTAGACCAGGTTGGCCAAGAGCTTGGAGGCGGCGGCCACCGAGACGGGCTCCTTGTTGCGCAGCTCCTGCACGCGGCACTGCCGCGCCACCAGCCGCTGCCAGAAGCTGCAGTCGGCCGCGCCGCCCGCCATGGTGCCCAGGATGCGCGAGTTGATGGGCAGCACCTTGCGCACCGACTGCGAGGCGATGTAGGAGCCGGCCGTGGCGCGCGAGTCCACGGCCACCGTCACGCCCAGCGGGGACTGCGGGGGGAAATCAATTTCTGGGGCGTTTTTCCGGCTGAAATTCCCTTTTTTTTCCCAATTTTTTCTCAATTTTTCACCATTTTTTCACGATTTTTCTCCAATTTTTCCCAATTTTTTCTCAATTTTTCACCATTTTTTCCTCGATTTTTCTCCAGTTTTTCACAGATTTTTCTCAATTTTTCTCCAATCTTTCCCCACTTTCCGCCATTTTTTCGCCAATTTTTCTCCATTTTTTCGCCATTTTTTCTCCATTTTTCGCCAATTTTTTGCCATTTTTTTCTCTATTTTTTCTCCATTTTTTCTCTATTTTTTCTCCATTTTTCTCCATTTTTTCTCCATTTTTTCTCTATTTTTTCTCCAATTTTTCTCCAATTTTTCTCCATTTTTTGCCATTTTTTATCCAATTTATCTCCATTTTTTCTCCAATTTTTCACCATTTTTTCTCTATTTTTCGCCATTTTTTTCTCCAATTTTTTGCCAATTTTTCTCAAATTTTTCACCATTTTTTCTTTATTTTACTCCAATTTTTCTCCATTTTTTCTCCAATTTTTCTCCATTTTTCACCTTTTTTTCTCCATTTTTTCTCTATTTTTTCTCCAAATTTTCCTCCATTTTTTCTCTATTTTCTCCAATTTTTCTCCATTTTTTGTCAATTTTTCTCCAATTTTTCACCATTTTTTTCTCCAATTTTTCTCCAATTTTTCTCCGATTTTTCTCAGATTTTTCTCTATTTTTCGCCAATTTTCCCCCATTTTTGTCCCAATTTCCCCCCGTTTCCCCCACTGCGAGGCGATGTAGGAGCCGGCCGTGGCGCGCGAGTCCACGGCCACCGTCACGCCCAGCGGGGACTGCGGGGGGAAAACGGATTCCTGGGTTAACTTTGGGGATTTTTTTTAATGTTAAACTTCTCTTTTTGTCTCAGGTTTTACATCGGTTTTTTCCGCCAATTTTTCACCATTTTTTTAACCATTTTTCGACAATTTTTCTCCATTTTTTCTCAATTTTTCACCATTTTTTCGCCAATTTTTCACCATTTTTTCTCTATTTTTCGCCAATTTTTCTCCATTTTTTCTCCATTTTTTCTCCAATTTTTTTCCATTTTTTCTCTATTTTTTCTCCATTTTTTCACAATTTTTAACCAATTTTTCACATTTTTTTCTCTATTTTTCTCCATTTTTTCTCCAATTTTTACCATTTTTCCTCCATCTTTCCACCATTTTTTCTTGATTTTTCTCCTTTTTTCGCCATTTTTATCCAATTTTTCTCCATTTTTTCTCTAAATTTTCTCCAATTTTTCTCCATTTTCTCTCCAATTTTTCTCCATTTTTTCTCCAATTTTTCTTTATTTTCTCTCCAAGTTTTCTCCATTTTTTCTCCAATTTTTCTCCATTTTTTCCTCCATTTTTTATCCATTTTTTCTCAATTTTTGTCCAATTTTTCTCCATTTTTTCTCCAATTTTCCCCAATTTTTCTCCAATTTCCCACAATTTTCCTCCATTTTTTTCCCCAATTTTTCTCCATTTCCCCCCAATTTTTCTCCATCCCCCCCCCCAATTTTCCTCCAATTTTCCCCCAATTTTCCCCCATTTTTTCCCCATTCCTCTCCAACTTTTCTCCATTTCCTCACTTCCCACCCCTCCCTCCACAACCCCGAGGCGACCTCTCCCTCCCCAAAACACGACTCCGAAGCGCCCAGACGGCATTTCAAGATCCCCAACCCGATTTCGACCAAACGAGACTGCATTTTAACCTCTAAAACGTGAATTTTAAAGCACTTTATCCTCTCACCTTAAAGGCCAAGGTGGTGGTGCCGTGCAGCAGCTCCAAGCCCGGCCCGTCCGGAGCCGCCTGCAGCCCCCACGGCGGAGCCGCCAGAGCCCTCGGGGGACCCGCCGCCTCCCGCACGATCTCGGGGATCGTCTCCTCGGAATCCTCGGCGAAACTCCTGCGGAAAGATTTATTAAAGAATTCCGGCAGCTCGCAGCGAAGGACGCTGGCCAGCGCCATCTTGGAGACGGGCGCCTGACGGGGGTGGGGGGGGGAGAACGGAGGCGGCGCCCGCAAAATGGCGGCGGCGTGAGGGAGGAAGGAAAGGGCGGGAAGGCGCCGGCGCCATTTTGGGTGAGGGCGGGAAGGCGGCGGCGCCATGGAGGGTGAGGGCGAGGAGAAATGGCGGCGGCTCCTGCGCGGCGTGAGGTGGGGGGGAAGGAAAAAAAAACAAAACAAAACAAAACAAAACAAAACAAAACAAAACAAAACAAAACAAAACAAAACAAAACAAAACAAAACAAAACGCGAAGGCGCCGCTTTGGCTGGGGGCAGGAAGAAGGGCGCGAAATGGCGGCGGCGCATGCGCAGGGTGGGAAGAAGGGCGGGGAAGGCGCCGGCGCCATTTTGGGTGAGGGCGGCGGCGCATGCGCAGTGTGAGGGGGAAAGGGCGGGAAGGCGCCGGCGCCATTTTGGGTGAGGGCATGACTCGGGGCGGGGGGGGGTGGAAATAAATTAGAATTAAACTTTTCAAGTGAAAAATTCACAAAAAAGGGGGATTTTGGGCTGAATAGTTTTTGGGGTGAGGTTTGAGGCGGGAAAATGACATTTGGGGAGGGCCGGGCGGGGGGGGGGAAGGATCGTGAGGGGAACCGAAAAATAAACCCTGAACCCTCCCCAGTTCCCTCCCAGTCAGCCCAAAATCCCTCCCAGTTTATCCCAGTCCCCTCCCCGTGCCCTTCGAACCCCTCGTTTAAACTTCAGAGTTGTGGGGGGTTTAACTTCTTTTTTTTTTTTTTTTAAACCTCAAAACCCCCTCCCGGTGCCCTCCCAGTAACATTTAAACCCTTCCCAGTTTGGCCCAGTCTCTCCCAGTGCCCCTTAAATCCCTCCCAGTCCTTCCCAGTGACCCCAAAACTCCTCCCAGTCCCTCCCAGTTCCCTCCCAGTGCCCTTTAACCCCCTCCCAGTGTCTCCCAGTCCCTCCCAGTTTGTCCCAGTGTGTCCCAGTTTATCCCAGTCCCCCTTAACCCTCTCCCAGTGACCCCAAAACTCCTCCCAGTCCCTCCCAGTCCCTCCCAGTGTGTCCCAGTCCGTCCCAGTGTGTCCCAGTTTATCCCAGTCCCCCTTAACCTTCTCCCAGTGACCCCAAAACTCCTCCCAGTCCCTCCCAGTCCCCCTTAAACCCCTCCCAGTATGTTCCAGTGTGTCCCAGTGTGTCCCAGTGCCCTTTAACCCCCTCCCAGTTTCTCCCAGTTTCTCCCAGTGTGTCCCAGTTCCCTCCCAGTGCCCTCCCAGTTTCTCCCAGTCCCCCTTAACCCGCTCCCAGTGACCGCAAAACTCCTCCCAGTTCCCTCCCAGTGCCCTTTAACCCCCTCCCAGTTCCTCCCAGTCCCTCCCAGTGTCTCCCAGTCCCTCCCAGTTTGTCCCAGTGTGTCCCAGTGTGTCCCAGTCCCTCCCAGTTCATTCCCAGTCCCTCCCAGTCCGTCCCAGTGTGTCCCAGTGTGTCCCAGTCCCTCCCAGTCCCCCTTAACCTTCTCCCAGTGACCCCAAAACTCCTCCCAGTTCCCTCCCAGTCCCCCTTAAACCCCTCCCAGTTCCCTCCCAGTGTGTCCCAGTGCCCTTTAACCCCCTCCCAGTTCCTCCCAGTCCCTCCCAGTTTGTCCCAGTTTGTCCCAGTGCCCTTTAACCCCCTCCCAGTGTCTCCCAGTGTCTCCCAGTCCCCCTTAACCCTCTCCCAGTGACCCCAAAACTCCTCCCAGTCCCTCCCAGTGCCCTTTAAACCCCTCCCAGTTTGTCCCAGTTTGTCCCAGTGTGTCCCAGTGCCCTTTAAACCCCTCCCAGTCCCTCCCAGTTCCCTCCCAGTGCCCTTAACCCTCTCCCAGTTCCCTCCCAGTTCCTCCCAGTCCCTCCCAGTTTGTCCCAGTGTGTCCCAGTGCCCTTTAACCCTCTCCCAGTTCCCTCCCAGTTTCTCCCAGTCCCCCTTAACCTTCTCCCAGTGACCCCGAAACTCCACCCAGTTCCCTCCCAGTGCCCTTTAACCCTCTCCCAGTTTCTCCCAGTGTGTCCCAGTGTGTCCCAGTCCCTCCCAGTCCCTCCCAGTCCCCCTTAACCCGCTCCCAGTGACCGCAAAACTCCTCCCAGTTCCCTCCCAGTTCCCTCCCAGTGCCCTTTAACCCCCTCCCAGTTCCTCCCAGTCCCTCCCAGTGTCTCCCAGTCCGTCCCAGTGTGTCCCAGTGTGTCCCAGTCCCTCCCAGTCCCCCTTAACCTTCTCCCAGTGACCGCAAAACTCCTCCCAGTTCCCTCCCAGTTCCCTCCCAGTCCCCCTTAAACCCCTCCCAGTGTGTCCCAGTGCCCTTTAACCCTCTCCCAGTTCCCTCCCAGTTTATCCCAGTCCCCCTTAACCCTCTCCCAGTGACCCCAAAACTCCTCCCAGTTCCCTCCCAGTCCCCATTAAACTCCTCCCAGTCCCTCCCAGTTCCCTCCCAGTCCCTCCCAGTCCGTCCCAGTGTGTCCCAGTGTGTCCCAGTCCCTCCCAGTCCCCCTTAACCTTCTCCCAGTGACCGCAAAACTCCTCCCAGTTCCCTCCCAGTTCCCTCCCAGTCCCCCTTAAACCCCTCCCAGTTCCCTCCCAGTGTGTCCCAGTGCCCTTTAACCCCCTCCCAGTGTCTCCCAGTGTCTCCCAGTGTGTCCCAGTGTCTCCCAGTCCCTCCCAGTCCGTCCCAGCGTGTCCCAATGTGGCGCCCGGGGCCGCTCCGGGCCGCGGTCGCGGTGTCCCCGCGGGGCACGGCCGGATCCCCGCGGCCCCTGCACGGGAAAGTGGCGCTGGTCACCGCGGCCACCGACGGGTGAGTGGCCCCAAAACCGCCCCAAACCGCCCGATTCGGCCCGAAATTGGTGAAATTCGACCCCAAACCGCCCGATTCGGCCCCAAAACCGCCCGATTCGACCCCAAAACCGCCCGATTCGGCCCCAAAACTGCCAAATTCGGCCCCAAAACCGCCCGATTCGGCCCCAAAACCGCCCGATTCGGCCCCAAAACCGCCCGATTCGACCCCAAAACTGCCAAATTCGGCCCCAAAACCGCCGGATTCGGCCCCAAAACCGCCCGATTCGGCCCCAAAACTGCCAAATTCGGCCCCAAAACCGCCCGATTCGACCCCAAACCGCCCGATTCGGCCCCAAAACCGCCCGATTCGACCCCAAAACCGCCGGATTCCGCCCCACATCGGTGGAATTCGACCCCAAAACTGCGAAATTCGACCCCAAACCGCCAAATTCGACCCCAAAACTGCCAAATTCCGCCCGAAATTGGTGAAATTCGACCCCAAAACCGCCAAATTCGACCCCAAAACTGCCAAATTCCGCCCCACATCGGTGGAATTCGACCCCAAACCGCCAAATTCGACCCCAAAACTGCCGAATTCGACCCGAAATTGGTGAAATTCGACCCGAAACCGCCAGATTCCGCCCGAAATTCGACCCCAATACTGCGAAATTCGACCCCAAAACTGCCGAATTCGACCCCAAACAGCCGGATTCGACCCGAAACCGCGAAATTCGACCCCAAAAGTGCGAAATTCGACCCCGAAACCGCCGGATTCCGCCCGAAATTGGTGAAATTCGATCCCAAACCTGCCAAATTCCGCCCCAAAACCGCGAAATTCGACCCCAAAACTGCGAAATTTGACCCCAAAACCGCCGGATTCCGCCCCAAAACTGCCGGATTAGACCTGAAACCGCCGAATTCGACCCCAAAACTGCGAAATTCCGCCCCAAAACCGCCAAATTCGACCCAAAACCGCCGAATTTAGCCCGAAAACGGCAAAATTCAACCCGATAATTGGTGAAATTCGACCCACAATTGGTGAAATTTGGTCAAATTAACTCAGATTAATTGAAATCAAACCCAAATTAACTCGGCTTAATTGAAATCAAACCCCAATTAATTCCAATTCAGCTCAAATTAATTCAGATTGAGATCAAACCCGAATTAATTCCCATTAATTGAAATTAAACCCCAATTAATTCCAATTCAGCCCAAATTAATTCAGATCAATTGAAATCAAACCCCAAATTAATTCAGATTAATTGAAATCAAACCCCAATTAATTCCAAAGCAGCTCAAATTAATTCAGATTGAGATCAAACCCGAATTAATTCCCATTAATTGAAATTAAACCCCAATTAATTCAGATTAATTGAAATCAAACCCCAATTAATTCCGATTAATTGAAATTAAATCCAAATTAATTCGAATTCAGCCCAAATTAATTCCGATTAATTGAAATCAACCCCCAATTAACTCAGGATAATTAAAATCAAACCCCAATTAATTCCGATTCAGCTCAAATTAATTCCGATTAATTGAGGTCAGCCCGGGGGTCAGGGGTCAGCCCGGGGGTCAGGGGTCACCCGGGGGCCGGCCCAGGTGTGTTACCTGTGCCGCCGCTGTCGTTCCAGCATCGGATTGGCCGTGGCCGGGGCGCTGGGCGGGGCCGGCGCTCAGGTGTTGCTCAGCTCCCGCCGGGCCCACAACGTGGAGAGGGCGGTGCAGGAGCTCAGGGGGCGTGGCCTGCAGGTGAGCGCACCTGGGGGGGCGTGGGGTCAGCGAGGGGTCACCTGGGGGGGCGTGGCCTGCGGGGGAGCGCACCTGGGGGGGCGTGGGGTCAGCGGGGGGTCACCTGGGGGGGCGTGGCCTGCAGGTGAGCGCACCTGGGGGGGCGGGGGGTCAGCGGGGGGTCACCTGGGGGGGCGTGGCCTGCAGGTGAGCGCACCTGGGGGGGCGGGGGGTCAGCGGGGGGTCACCTGGGGGGGCGTGGCCTGCGGGGGAGCGCACCTGGGGGAGCGTGGGGTCACCTGAGGGGGCGTGGCCTGCGGGGGAGCGCACCTGGGGGGGCGTGGGGTCAGCGGGGGCTCACCTGGGGGGGCGTGGCCTGCGGGGGAGCGCACCTGGGGGGGCGTGGGGTCAGCGGGGGGTCACCTGGGGGGGCGTGGCCTGCAGGTGAGCGCACCTGGGGGGGCGGGGGGTCAGCGGGGGGTCACCTGGGGGGGCGTGGCCTGCGGGGGAGCGCACCTGGGGGAGCGTGGGGTCACCTGAGGGGGCGTGGCCTGCAGGTGAGCGCACCTGGGGGAGCGTGGGGTCACCTGAGGGGGCGTGGCCTGCAGGGGAGCGCACCTGGGGGGGCGTGGGGTCACCTGTGTGGGCGTGGCCTGCAGGGGAGCGCACCTGGGGGAGCGTGGGGTCACCTGAGGGGGCGTGGCCTGCGGGTGAGCGCACCTGGGGGAGGTTCGGGGGTCACCTGAGGGGGCGTGGCCTGCCGGGGAGCGCACCTGGGGGAGGTTCGGGGGTCACCTGAGGGGGCGTGGCCTGCCGGGGAGCGCACCTGGGAGAGGTTCGGGGGTCACCTGGGGGGGGATTTTTTGGGGGGAGGGGGAGGAGTCTGATCTCACCTGACCTCACCCGTGCGGGGGCGTGGCCGGCAGGTGAGCGGGGTCACGTGTCACGTGGGAAACGCCGAGAGCCGCGAGAGGATGGTGCAGGCGGTGAGACACACCTGGGGTCACCTGGGGTCACCTGGGGACACCTGGGGTCACTTGGGGTCACCTGGACACACCTGGGGACACACCTGGGGTCACTTGGGGTCACCTGGGGACACCTGGGACACACCTGGGACACACCTGGGGTCACCTGGGGACACCTGGGACACACCTGGGGTCACCTGGGGACACCTGGGACACACCTGGGGTCACCTGGGGACACCTGGGGACACCTGGGGTCACCTGGGGTCACCTGGGGACACCTGGGAAGGAAAAACCATTTAAAAAATGGCCACAAATGGGGGGAAAAAAATAGGTCGAAAAAACGGGGAAATTTTGGGTGGAAAATCCGGAATTTCTGGTGAAATTTGGGGAATTTTGGGGGAATTTGGGGGGAATTTTGGGCTCACCTGGGCTCACCTGCGCAGGCCCTGGACACCTTCGGCGGCATCGACATCCTGGTGTCCAACGCCGCCGTCAACCCGCACCTGGGCCCCGCCCTCGAGGCCGACGAGGGCACCTGGGACAAGGTCAGGCCACGCCCCTCCCCGGCCACGCCCATCGAGCATTTCCCGCCCCCCCCCCCCAAATTTCCCCAAATTTTCCCCAAAATTTCCCTAAATTTTCCCAAAAATTTACCCCGAAATTTCCCCAAATTTCACCCAAATTTTCTCCAAGCTTCCTCCGAATTTTTTCCAAATTTTCCCAAATTTTACCCAATTTTCTCCAAAATTTTCCAAAAATTTTGCCCAAAATTTTCCCCAAATTCCCCAAAATTTTCCAAAATTTTCCCGAATTTTCCCCCAAAATTTCCCAAAAATTATCCCAAAATTTTGCCGAATTTTCTCCAAAATTTCCACCAAAATTTCCCCCAAAATTTCTCCAGTTTTCCACAAATTTACCCAAATTTTCCCAAACTTTACCAAAATTTCTCTAAAATTTTTGTAAAAATTCCCCAAATTATCTCCCAAATTTTCCCCAAATTCTCTCAAATTTCCCCCAAATTTTCTCCAAAATTTCCCCCAATTTTCCCCAAATTTTCCTAAATTTTTACCCAAAATCTCCCCTAAAATTTCCCAAAAATTTTCCCACAATTTCGCCAGATTTTCTCCAAAATTCCCCACATTTTACCCGAAATTTCCCAAAATTTCACCCAAATTTTCCCAAATTTTACCCGAAATTTCCCCCAAATTTTCCCAAATTTCGCCCAATTTTTCACCCAAATTTCCCCAAATTTCCCCAAATCTCCCCACGCCTGCCCCAAGCCCCGCCCTCTCTGACCTCCCCCACCCCTGGCCACGCCCCCACGACACCACCCCCAAACCACGCCCCCTTTGACCCTATTCGACATCGCTCCCGCCCTCTGTGATGTCATACAACCATGGCCACGCCCCCTTCACCATAATTGGCATCAACCACGCCCCCTCCCACATCCCAGAGCCGACCACGCCCCTCTGTGCATATATCCCAATGGCCACGCCCCCGTGACGTCATTCCCGCCCGGCCACGCCCCCTCCCCAGGTGTTCCAGGTGAACGTGACGGCGGCGGCCATGTTGGTCCGGCTGGTGGTGCCGCACATGGAGAAACGCGGGTTCGGACTGGGAGGGACTGGGTTATACTGGGATAGACTGGGAGGGGACTGGGAGGGACTGGGAGGGGACTGGGATGGACTGGGGGGGGACTGGGAGGGACTGGGAGGGAACTGGGATGGACTGGGAGGGACTGGGATGGACTGGGATGGACTGGGGGGGGACTGGGAGGGAACTGGGAGGGACTGGGATGGACTGGGAGGGACTGGGAGGGAACTGGGAGGGACTGGGATGGACTGGGAGGGAACTGGGATGGACTGGGAGAGACTGGGATGAACTGGGATGGACTGGGATGGACTGGGAGGGACTGGGAGGGACTGGGAGGGACTGGGATGGACTGGGAGGGCCTGGGATGGACTGGGATGGACTGGGAGGGAACTGGGAGGGACTGGGATGGACTGGGATGGACTGGGATGGACTGGGAGGGACTGGGAGGGACTGGGAGGGACTGGGATGGACTGGGAGGGACTGGGATGGACTGGGAGGGACTGGGATGGACTGGGTTGGATTGGTTATACTGGGATAGACTGGGTTATACTAATTGGACTGGGACGGACTGGGTTATACTGGTTTGAACTGGTTTGAACTGGGAGCTGCCGCACCTTTCAGCAGGGGGCGTGGCTTCGGCGGGGAGGGGGCGTGGCTCGCTTTGACCGACAGCTCTGTGTCTGAGTGGGTGTGGCCGCCGCTAAGCCACGCCCCCTTATTTGCTTTAGGGGCGGGGCCATCGTACTGATGTCATCGATCGCCGGCTACCAGCCAATGGCGGTGAGAGCTGCGTTAGACTGGGTTATACTGGGTTGTACTGGTTTATACTGGTTTATACTGGTTTATACTGGTTTGGAGTCTGGGGTTACTGGGATGAACTGGTTTGAACTGGTGTGGACTGGGGTGGACTGGGAGGGGCGTTGGGGTCACTGGGAGTTACTGGTTTGCCCTTTTCTCCTTACTGGTTTATACTGGTTTGGGGTTTTTTCTTACTGGTTTATACTGGTTTGAATTGGTTTGGGCTCTGGGGTTACTGGGATGAACTGGGATGGACTGGGATGGACTGGGATGGACTGGGAGAGGTGTTGGGGTCACTGGGAGTTACTGGTTTGCCCTTTTCTCCTTACTGGTTTATACTGGTTTGGGGTTTTTCCCTTACTGGTTTATACTGGTTTGGGCTCTGGGGTCACTGGTTTGAACTGGGATGAACTGGGATGGACTGGGATGAACTGGGATGAACTGGGAGGGGCTTTGGGCTCACTAGGAGTTACTGGTTTGGGGTTTTTTCTTTACTGGTTCATACTGGTTTGGGGTTTTTCCTTACTGGTTCGTACTGGTTTATACTGGTTTGGGCTCTGGGGTTACTGGGGTGAACTGGGATGAACTGGGACGGGCTTTAGGGTCACTGGGATGAACTGGGAATGATGTTTTCCCATACTGGTTCATACTGGTCCGGGGAGTTTTTTTGTTTTTTTTTTTTTTTTCCCGCTTGGGGCGGGGCGGTTTGTGGGCGTGTCCGCCCGTATGCTAACGAGGTGGGCGTGTCCCAGGGGCTGGGCCCGTACAGCGTCAGCAAGACGGCCCTGCTGGGATTGGTGGGAGCGCTGAGCCCGGAGCTGCTGCCCCGCGGGATCCGCATCAACGGCGTCGCCCCGGGGCTGGTGCAGACGCGCTTCAGCTCGGCCGTGAGCGCGCCGGGAGGGACTGGGAGGGACTGGGAGGGACTGGGAGGGACTGGGAGGGGACTGGGAGGGACTGGGAGATACTGGGAGGGGACTGGGAGGGACTGGGGGAAAAGAAACGGGGAGAAAAGGGTTAAAAATGGGGGGGAAATGGGTGAAAAAAGGGTTGAAAAGGGGTTTGGGGTCACTGGTTTATACTGGGAGGGATTGGGAGCGGGTTTGGGGTCACTGGTTTATACTGGGATGGACTGGGAGTGGGTTTGGGGGCACTGGTTTATACTGGGATGGACTGGGAGTGGGTTTGGGGTCACTGGTTTATACTGGGATGGACTGGGAGTGGGTTTGGGGTCACTGGTTTATACTGGGATGGACTGGGAGTGGGTTTGGGGGCACTGGTTTATACTGGGATGGACTGGGAGCGGGTTTGGGGTTACTGGTTTATACTGGGATGGACTGGGAGTGGGTTTGGGGTCACTGGTTTATACTGGGATGGACTGGGAGTGGGTTTGGGGTCACTGGTTTATACTGGGATGGACTGGGAGTGGGTTTGGGGTCACTGGTTTATACTGGGATGAACTGGGAGTGGGTTTGGGGTCACTGGTTTATACTGGGATGGACTGGGAGTGGGTTTGGGGTCACTGGTTTATACTGGGATGGACTGGGAGTGGGTTTGGGGTCACTGGTTTGTACTGGGATGGACTGGGAGTGGGTTTGGGGTCACTGGTTTATACTGGGATGGACTGGGAGTGGGTTTGGGGTCACTGGTTTATACTGGGATGAACTGGGAGCGGGTTTGGGGTCACTGGTTTATACTGGGAGGGAGTGGTTTATACTGGTTTATACTGGTTTATACTGTTTATACTGGTGTATACTGGTGTATACTGGTGTATACTGGTGTATACTGGTGTATACTGGTTCATACTGGTTCATACTGGTCCAAACTGGTGTCCCGGTTCTCCCCAGCTGTGGCAGGACGAGGCCGTGCGGGATCGAGCGCTGGAAACGCTGGGAGCTCAGAGGTGAGAAACCAGTACAGACCAGTACAAACCAGTACAAACCAGTACGGACCGGTGCCCCCTCCCAGTACAAACCAGTACAAACCAGTCACCCCCCAAAATCCCCTTTTTAACCCTTTCTCTGCCGTTTTTAACCCTTTAAACCCCGTTTTTTCACCATTTTCTCTCTCCCAGTCCCTCCCAGTATAAACCAGTAACTCCCAGTCCCCTCCCAGTACAAACCAGTCCAAACCAGTCCTAACCAGTCACCCCAAATCCCATCTCACGCCGTCTTTAACCCTTTCTCCGCCGTTTTTAACCCTTTAAACTCCATTTTTTCCCGTTTTTTCCCCCATTTTCCCCCCTCCCAGTATAAACCAGTAACTCCCAGTCCCCTCCCAGTATAAACCAGTCCAAACCAGTCACCCCAAATCCCCTTTCACGCCATCTTTAACCCTTTCTCCGCCGTTTTTAACCCCTTAAACGCCATTTTTTCCCGTTTTTTCCCCCATTTTCCCCCCTCCCAGTATAAACCAGTAACACCCAGTTCCCTCCCAGTATAAACCAGTACAAACCAGTCCAAACCAGTCACCCCCAAATCCCCTCTCACGCCATCTTTAACCCTTTCTCCGCCATTTTTAACCCTTTAAACGCCATTTTTCCCCGTTTTTCCCCCCCGTTTCCCCCCTCCCAGTATAAACCAGTACAAACCAGTACAAACCAGTCACCCGCAGTGTCCCCCCGCAGGCTGGGCACCCCCGAGGAGGTGGCGCAGGCCGTGCTGTTCCTCGTGTCCCCCCAGGCCGCCTTCGTGGCCGGCGAGACGCTGCTGGTGGCCGGGGGAGCCCGGGCCCGCCTCTGACCACGCCCCCTTCGTCGATATGCAAATTTATGCAAATGAGAGGCGGAATAAAACCGAGCTGTTGGAATGGGAAATGGATGTGGGGGGGGGGGTTACTGGTTTATACTGGGAGGGGACTGGGAGGTGATTGGGCGCGCCGGTGGCCGCGCCCACTGCTGTAAATATGCAAATTTTATGCAGATTCGTGCAAATGAGATTGAAAGAAAGTCGGGTTGTCTCAGTGCAAACGGGGATTGGTGGAGCTGGGGGTTACTGGGAGGGACTGGTTTATACTGGGAGGGGCCTTCGGACGGCGCTGACCACGCCCACCTCGTTAACACGCAGATTTATGCAAATTAAATCCGGCCAATCCCATCACTGCGAACGGGGACTGGGAGTTACTGGTTTGTACTGGGAGAGACTGGGACGGGGCCCCAGCCCAAACCAGTATAAACCAGTAACAACCCCCCCAAGCCCCGCCCACTCCCCCCACCCGCAAATCCAACGCAAATAAATGCAAATGAGATGCAAATGAGGCGAAAACTCCGGAACTTTTATTGGCGGATCAGCGGCGACGACGGAAACCTGGGGGAGGGGAGGGGTAAACTGGGAGTTACTGGTTTGTACTGGGAGGGACTGGGAGCGGGTTTGGGGTCACTGGTTTGTACTGGGATGGACTGGGAGCGGGTTTGGGGTCACTGGTTTATACTGGGATGGACTGGGAGCGGGTTTGGGGTCACTGGTTTATACTGGGATGGACTGGGAGCGGGTTTGGGGTCACTGGTTTATACTGGGATGGACTGGGAGCGGGTTTGGGGTCACTGGTTTATACTGGGATGGACTGGGAGCGGGTTTGGGGGTCACTGGTTTATACTGGGATGGACTGGGAGCGGGTTTGGGGTCACTGGTTTGTACTGGGATGAACTGGGAGTGGGTTTGGGGTCACTGGTTTGTACTGGGATGGACTGGGAGCGGGTTTGGGATCACTGGTTTGTACTGGGATGGACTGGGAGCGGGTTTGGGGTCACTGGTTTGTACTGGGATGGACTGGGAGTGGGTTTGGGGTCACTGGTTTATACTGGGATGAACTGGGAGTGGGTTTGGGGTCACTGGTTTGTACTGGTTTGGACTGGGAGTGGGTTTGGGGTCACTGGTTTATTCTGGGATGGACTGGGAGTGGGTTTGGGGTCACTGGTTTATACTGGGAGGGAGTGGGAGCGGGTTTGGGGTCACTGGTTTATACTGGGATGGACTGGGAGTGGGTTTGGGGTCACTGGTTTATACTGGGATGGACTGGGAGTGGGTTTGGGGTCACTGGTTTATACTGGGAGGGAGTGGGAGCGGGTTTGGGGTCACTGGTTTATACTGGGATGGACTGGGAGTGGGTTTGGGGTCACTGGTTTATACTGGGATGGACTGGGAGTGGGTTTGGGGTCACTGGTTTGAACTGGGATGGACTGGGAGTGGGTTTGGGGTCACTGGTTTATACTGGGATGAACTGGTTTCTCTGCTCTCACCTTTCCTCCCTTTTCTCTTCCCCGTTTTGGGATTTTTCTTCTTTTTCCGCGGCGGCTCCGACGAGTCCTGAGAAAACCCCAAAAAATTCCCAAAATTCCCAAAATTCCCCCAAAATTCAGCCCCAAAATTTCCTCAATTTCCCAATTTTTTCCTGTTTTTTCCCCCTAAATTTCCACTTTTTGTCCCCAAATTTTTCCCTTTTCCCCCCCAAATTCTTCCCATTTTTTCCCCCAATTTTCCCTTTTTTTTCCCTATTTTTCTTTTTCCCCCAAATTTTTCCTTTTTTCCCCAAAATTTTCCATTTTTTCCCCAATTTTCCCCTTTTTCCCAGGTTTTCCCATTTTTTCCCCAAATTTTTTTCCTCTTTTTCCCCAAATTTTTCCCATTTTCTCCCCAATTTTTTTTTGTTTTTTCCCCCATTTTTCCCGTTTTTTCTCCATTTTTTTTCCCTTTTCCCGCCCCCCCCGCAAGCCCCGCCCCCCCCTCGCACCTCATTGGCCTCTCCCAGGAGGGCGGGGAAAGCCCCGAAGTTGGTGACGTCATCGAGGTCAGGCCCCGCCCCCCGGCGGCGCGGCCGGCAGGGGGCGCGGAGGCGCTGCAGCATCGACTCCTCCCAGCGACGCCTGCGCCAAAATCGCCGGAATTTAACCCAAAAATCTGCCCCAAAACCGCCGGAATTCAACCCAAAAATCTGCCCCGAAATTGCCGGAATTTAACCCAAAAATCTGCCTCGAAATCACCGGAATTTAACCCAAAAATCTGCCTCGAAATCACCGGAATTTAACCCAAAAATCTGCCCCGAAACCGCCGGAATTTAACCCAAAAATCTGCCTCGAAATCACCGGAATTTAACCCAAAAATCTGCCTCGAAATCACCGGAATTTAACCCAAAAATCTGCCCCGAAACCGCCGGAATTTAACCCAAAAATCTGCCCCGAAATCGCCGGAATTTAACCCAAAAATCTGCCCCAAAATCGCTGGAATTTTACCCAAAAATCTGCCCCGAAATTGCTGGAATTTAACCCAAAAATCTGCTCCGAAATCGCCGGAATTTAACCCAAAAATCTGCCCCGAAATCGCCGGAATTTAACCCAAAAATCTGCCCCAAAATGGTCGGAATTTAACCCAAAAATTTGCCCCGAAATTGCCGGAATTTAACCCAAAATCTGCCCCGAAATTGCCGGAATTTACTCCCCCCCCAAAAAAAATCAAAAAAATTTAAAAAAATTTAAAAAAATTTCAAAAAGAATTTGAAAAAACTGAATAAAAACTGAAAAATAATTGAAAAGAATTCCAAAAAATCAGAAAAAAATTCTAAAAAATTCCTGAAAAGAATTTAAACAAAATTGAAGAAAGATCAAAAAAAAATCAGAAAAAAATTTCAAAAAAATTGAAAAAAAACCAAATAAAAAAAACTATATAATAAAAAATTGAAAGAAATCCGAAAAAAATCCGGAAAAAACCCAAAAAAATTCCAGAAAAAATCTGAAAAAAAAATCAAAAAAAATCGATAAAAATTTTGATGAAAAATAAAAAAAATCCTGAAAAAAATTCAAAAAAAATCAGAAAAAAATGCAAAAAAAATCCCAAAAAATATTTGAAAAAAAAATGGAAAAAAAACCTGAAAAAAATCCCAAAAAATATTTTAAAAAATGCAAAAAATATCAGAAAAAAATCAGGAAATTGGAAAAAAAATTAATTGAACAAAAATCGAAAAAAATTTGAAAAATATTTGAAAAAAATTTGAAAAAAAATATTAAAAAACCCCTCAAAAATTCTAAAAAAAGCCGAAAAAAATCCCCAAAAAATTTGAAAAAACATCTAAAAAAAATTCTGCAAAAATTCCAAAAAAGTTCTAAAAAAACCCCGAAAAAAAATTAAAAAAATCAAAAAAAATCCGAAAAAAAATTCCAAAAAAATTCCAAAAAAAACCCCGAAAAAAATAAAAAAAAAATCCAAAAAAAATCCGAAATAAATTCCAAAAAAAATCCCAAAATCCCCCCAAAAACCTCCCTAAACCCCCGTAAAATCGCTGGGATTCGCCCAAACCTGCGGCGCTCCTGCGCGTCCGTCCCCGGCGCGGCGGCGGCGTCGACGTCGGGCCCGTCGCCCAACTCGCGGCGCAGGTCGCGCAGCACGGCCGAGCTCAGGGCGCGCCGGCGCCGCCGCAGCCGCTGCTTCTCGGCCGGGTCGGCCGCCTCTGCGGGAAACGGGGGAATTTGGGGGGATTTGGGGAAATTTGGGGGAATTTGGGGGAATTTGGGGGAAATTTGGGGGAAATTTGGGGAAATTTGGGGGAAATTTGGGGAAATTTGGGGGAAATTTGGGGGAAATTTGGGGGGATTTGGGGAATTTGGGGGAATTTGGGGGAAATTTGGGGGAAATTTGGGGGGATTTGGGGAATTTGGGGGAATTTGGGGAAATTTGGGGGAAATTTGGGGGAAATTTGGGGGGATTTGGGGAATTTGGGGGAATTTGGGGGAAATTTGGGGGAAATTTGGGGGAAATTTGGGGGAAATTTGGGGAAATTTGGGGGAATTTGGGGGAATTTGGGGGAATTTGGGGGAATTTGGGGGGATTTGGGGAAATTTGGGGGAAATTTTGGGGAAGTTTGGGGAAATTTGGGGGAATTTGGGGGAATTTGGGGGCAATTTGGGGGAAATTTGGGGGAATTTGGGGGAATTTGGGGGAAATTGAGGAAATTTGGGGGAAATTTGGGGGAAATTTGGGAAAATTTGGGGAAATTTGGGGGAATTTGGGGGGATTTGGGGAAATTTGGGGGAAATTTGGGGGGATTTGGGGGAAATTTGGGGGAATTTGGGGGAATTTGGGGGAAATTTGGGGGAATTTGGGGAAATTCGTGGGAATTTGGGGGAAATTTGGGGGAAATTTGGGAAAATTTGGGGAAATTTGGGGGAATTTGGGGAAATTTGGGGAAATTTGGGGGAATTTGGGGGAATTTGGGGGAATTTGGGGATTTCTGGCTCAATTTTGGGGTTTTCGGGCCAATTTCGGGAGTTTTCGGGTGAGTTTCGGGGGCTCCGGGGTCACTCACCGCAGGTGACGGGCACCAGCCGCGGGGGGACGTAGCGCCGCCCCCCGCCCAGCCCCGGGGCCTTGGCTCCGCCCCCTTGGCCTTCCTCAGCCTCCTCCTCCTCCTCATTATCATCCTGCGGGACACGCCCACTCAGGCCACGCCCACTCAACAACAAACCCCGCCCCTTAGCCTTTAGTCACACCCACACCCACTTTGTTTAACCCCACCCACTTCCCAAAGAGGCCACGCCCACCCTGCCCCCTAAGCCCCGCCCTCACCTGGGCCGCCATGTTGGAAGGGGCGGGGCGGAAGCTCAGCGGGTCCTCGGCACCTGGGGTTTGATTGATTGACAGCTGTCAATCGAAGGGATCAAAGGGGGAGGGGTTTAGGGGAAAGGGGCGGAGCCTGCACTGACCACGCCCCCCCGAGGTCGCCGCCCTCAGCAGCTTCTCCAGGTGGTACTTGAGGCGTTGCTCCAGGGGGCGGAGCTTCTCCAGCACCTATGGGGAAAGGGGGTGGAGCTTGAGGTTAGGGGCGGGGCGGGGCTTGGAGGCCAAAAATCTCTCAGAATTCCCCCAAAAATTCCCAAAATTCCACTGGAAAAACGTCCCAAAATTCTCCAAAAAATTTCCCAAAATTCCCCTGGAAAAACTTCCCAAAATCCTCCCAAAATTCCACTGGAAAAACGTCCCAAAATTTTCCCAAAATCCCCCAAAATTCCACTGGAAAAACTTCCCAAAATTGCACTGGAAAAATTTCCCAAAATCCTCCCAAAAATTCCCCAAAATTCCACTGGAAAAACTTCCCAAAATTATCTCAAAATTTCCCAAAATTCCACTGGAAAAAGTTCCCAAAATCCTCCCAAAATTTCCCAAAATTCCACTAGAAAAACGTCCCAAAATCCTCCCGAAATTCCACTGGAAAAACGTCCAAAAATTTCCCAAAATTCCCCCAAATTTTCCCCCAAATCCCCGCCTAAAAATCCCATTTTTTTCCCCCAGAAATCCCCAAATTTTCTCTTCCAAACCCCAAAATTTCCCCAAAATTTCCCCAAATTTTCCCCAAAATTTCCCCAAATTTCCCCGAAATTTCCCCAAAATTTCCCCGAATTTCCTTGAAATTTCCCCGAAATTTCCCCAAATTTCCCCCAAATTTTCCCTGAAATTTCCCAAAATTTCCCCAAAATTTCCCCAAATTTCCCTGAAATTTCCCAAAATTTCCCCAAAATTTCCCAAAATTTCCCCAAAATTCCCCAAATTTCCCCAAAATTTCCCCAAATTCCCCCGAAATTTCCCCAAAATTTCCCCAATTCCCCCGAATTCCCCGGAATCCCCCCCGTTCTCACCACTCTGGTCTCCAGCAGCCTCTCGCGGGCCCCGCCCGGCCCTTGCAGGCTCCCGCCGCGCGTTTTGGCGCAGACCAGCAGCGCCAGGTCCTGCAGGTAACTCAGCAGCGCCTGCGAGCGCACCTGCAGCAGGGACAAACCCTGCCCATCCCCCCCCCCAAAAAAACCAGCCCAAATTTCACCAAATTTCACCAAATTTCACCAAATTTCACCAAATTTCACCCAAATTTCACCAAATTTCACCCAAATTCCACGCTGGGAGCCAGGCGCCCGCGAGCGGTAAAAAAATAAATTTAAGATTTTTTTCCCCCGCCCACCAAAAACAAAATTTCACCCGGATTTAGTGAAATCGGACGGGAATTTGGGGTGGGGGAAAAAAAAAAACCTACCCAAATTTTAACGGAATTTTCTCGATTTTAACCCGAATTTAAGGTTGGGAAAAGGGGCGGCCCCGGGCGGGGGAGAAGATCGGCGAAACGGCCCCGGAAATCTCCCGGATTTGTCCCAAAAAATCGCCCGGATTTCCTTCACGGGGCACAAAAATCCCCTCGGGAAGCCCCAAAAATTGGCCCGGAAAAAACCTCCCGGAGTTCCCTCAGAAATCCCAAAAAAATCTTGGCAAGAGATTCCCAAAAGCCCCTTAGGGATCCCAAAATCCCTCAAGAGATCCCAAATCCCCTCAAAAAAACCCCAAAATTCCCTCAAAAAACCCAAATCCCCTCAAAAAAAAACCCCAAATTCCCTCAAAAAACCCTAAATCCCTTCAAAAAACCACAAATTCCCTCAAAAAACCCCAAATCCCCTCAAAAAACCCCCCCAAATTCCCTTAAAAAATCCCATTTTTTCCTCCAAATCCCCTCAAAACTCCCTCAAATCCCCTCAAAAACCCCAAATTTTCCTCCAACTCCCCCAAAATCCCCTCAAAAAAACCTCAAATCCCCTCAAATCCCCAAATTCCCTCAAAAAACACCAAATCCGCTCAAAACTCCCTCAAATCCGCTCAAAAAACCCCCAAAATCCCCTCAAAATAAACCCCAAATCCCCTCAAAAATCCCAAAATCCCCTCAGGGATCCCAAATCCGCTCAAAAAAATCCCAAATCCCCTCAAAAAACCCCCAAATTCCCTTAAAAAATCCCAAATTTTCCTCCAAATCCCCTCAGGCATCCCAAATCTGCTCAAAAACCCCCAAATCCACTCAAAAAACCCAAAATCTCCTCAAAAAACCCCCGAATCTGCTCAAAAACCTCCAAATTCCCTCAAAAACCCCAAATCTTCCCCAAAATCCTCCCAAATCCCCCTCAAAACTCCCCAAAATCTCCTCAAAACTCCCCCAAATCTCCTCAAAAAACCCAAATCCGCTCAAAAACCCCCAAATTTCCTCAAAAAATCCCAAATCCCCTCACAAATCCCAAATTTTCCTCCACCTCCCCCCAAATCCCCTCAAAAAACCCTAAATTCCCTCAAGGAGCCCCAAATTCCCTCAAAAATCCCAAATTTTCCTCCAAATCCCCTCAAAACTCCCTCAAATCCCCTCAAAATTCCCCCAAATCCCCTCAAAAAAACCCCCAAATCCCCTCAAAAAACCCAAATTTTCCCCAAATCCCCCAAAACTCCCTCAAAACTCCCCCAAATTCCCTCAAAAAACCCCAAAATCCCCTCAAAAAACCCCAAATTCCCTCAAAAATCCCAAATTTTCCTCCAAATCCCCCCAAATCCCCTCAAAACTCCCCCAAATCCCCTCAAATCCCCAAATCCCCTCAAAAACCCCCAAATCCCCTGAAAAAAACCCCAAATCCCCTCAAAAAACCCCCAAATTTCCTCAAAAAACCTCAAATCTCCTCAAAAAACCCCAAAATTCCCTCAAAATAAACCCCAAATCTCCTCAAAAACCCCAAAATTCCCTCAAAAAACCCCAAATCCCCTCAAAAAAACCCCAAATTCCCTCAAAAATCCCAAATTTCCCTCCAAATCCCCCCAAATCCCCTCAAAACTCCCCCAAATCCCCTCAAATCCCCAAATCCCCTCAAAAACCCCAAAATCCCCTTAAAAAAACCCCAAATCCCCTCAAAAAAACCCCCAAATCCGCTCAAAAAATTCCCAAATCCCCTCAGGGATCCCAAATTTTCCCCAAATCCCCCCAAAATCCCCTCAAAAAAACCTCAAATCCCCTCAAAACTCCCCCAAATCACCTCAAAAAACCCCCAAATTTCCTCAAAAATCCCCAAATCCCCTCAAAAAACCCCAAATCCCCTCAAAAAAACCCCCAAATTCCCTTAAAAAATCCCAAATTTTCCTCCAAATCCGCTCAAAACTCCCTCAAATCCCCTGAAAAAACCCCAAATTTTCCCCAAATCCCCTCAAAAAAACCCCAAATCCCCTCAGGGATCCCAAATCTCCTCAAAAACCCCCAAATTTCCTCAAAAAACCCCCAAATCCCCTCAAAAACCCCCAAATCCCCTCAAAAATCCCAATTTTTCCCAAAATCCCCCAAAATCCCCTCAAAAACCCCTCAAATCCCCTCAAAATTCCCGAATTTTCCCCCCCAAACCCCCCTCGGGCACCTCCTTGGTTTCCAGCCGGCCTCCCCTCACTCTCCGCAGCATCTCCCGCCCGTGCGCCGCCACTTCCGCCGCCTGCAAACGAACCGAAAACAAAAAAGCCCCAAAATCGTCATTTTTTTGGGGCGTTTTGAGCCTTTTTCGGGAGTTTTTTGAGGGGTTTTTTGGGGGGGTTTTTGTTTCACCTGCGCTCGCAGCGCGTCCAGCAGCGCCACCGCCTCGGCCGCCGCCATCTTGGGACTGAGCGTGAGGGGGCAGCGGCGAGCGGCCAATCAGAGCGCGGGAAACGCCGCCGAGCCCCGCCTACCGCCGGCTAAAAGATTGACGGGGGCAGAGACCAATCAGAGCGCTGAGCTGAGAAGCGCTGACCAATAGGAACGGGGACAGGCGGGGCGAGCCCTGCCAGGCTTTATAAGGGTGAGCCAGCCAATGGCAGCGAGCGGAGCGGTGATTGACACGCGCGGCAGCCAATGGGAAGCGAGAATTCCCAGAGGCGGCTCCAAGGCTTTCAAAGCCTCCGAGACGCGGCAAATTCCATTTTTATTTCGCCCCCAAAATTTCCCTTTTTTCACCCAAAATTCGCCTTTAACCCACCCGGGAACTTCTGAATCACCTCAAAGATCCTGAAAATTCCCCAAAATCCCCTTGAAATTCCCGTTTTTCGTTTTTTTTTTTTCTGAGAGATTTCTCACGTAAATTTCCCAGATTCGTCCCGAATTTTCCTGGAAATTTTGACCCAAATTTTTTCTCCATTTTTTTTTTTCTCCACTCTCTGCAAAAAAAAAAAAAAATTCTGAATTTTCCCCCTTTAACTTTTTTTAGGTTTCCTTTCCAAAATTTCCATTTTTAAAAAAAATTTCATCCCAATTTTCGACCCGAATTCCCACATTTTCACCAGGAATCGACGCATTTTCCCACCCGAATTCCCGGTTTTTAACCCCAAATTTCGCGGTTTTTCCACCCAAACTCCTCAATTTTTTAACCCCGAACTCTCACATTTGTTAAAACCGCCAAATCCCCGCGTTTTTCACCCAAATTTCCACTTTTTTAAACCCCCAATTCCCGCATTTTTTCCCACCCAAATTCTCACATTTTCCCCCCAAATTTCCATTTTTTTGACCCCAAAATCCCACTTTTTTTCCGATCCAAATCCCCAAACTTTTCCCCCCCAAATCTCAAATTTTTTTGGACCAATTCCCACATTTTTTTCCCACCCAAATTCTCACATTTCCCCCCCCAAATTTCGACTTGTTTTTAACCCCAAATTTCCGCATTTTCCGCCCCAAATCTCCATTTTTTTCACCCAGATTTCCACTTTTTTTGACCCCAAATTCCCACATTTTTTCCCACTCAAATCCCCGCATTTTCCCCCCAAATCTCCATTTTTTAAACTCCAAATTTCCGCGTTTTCCGACCCAAACCTCCACTTTTTTACCCCAAATCTCCACTTTTTTCATCCAAATTTCCACTTTTTTTCACCCAGATTTCCACTGATTTTAACCCCAAATTTCCACATTTTCCAACCCAAATCCCCACATTTTTCACCCAAATTTCCACTTTTTTTGAACCCAAATTCCCACATTTTTTCCCACTCAAATCCCCGCATTTTCCCCCCAAATCTCCACTTTTTCCCCCCCAAACTTTCACTTTTTTTTCCCCCCGATTTCCACTTTTTCCCCCCAAATTTCCACATTTTCCAACCCAAATCCCCACATTTTCCACCCAAACTTCCACTTTTTTTGAACCCAAATTCCCACATTTTCCCCCCAAATCTCCACTTTTTCCCCCCCAAAACTTCCACTTTTTTCCCTCCCGATTTCCACTTTTTTCCCCCCAAATTTCTGCATTTTCCGACCCAAATCTCCACTTTTTCCACCCGCATTTCCCCTTTTCTCAAATTTCAACTTCCCTTGACCCCCAATTCCCACATTTTCCCCCCCAAATCTCCACTTTTTTTTTTAACCTCAAATCCCCACATTTTTCCTCCGAATCTCCATTTTTCCCCCCCAAATTTCCATTTTTTTTTCCGACCCAAATCTCCGCTTTTTTTCCCCCAAAATTCCCATTTTTCCCCCCAAACTCCCCCCGCCAAAAAAAAAAAAACAACCCTCCACTATTTTTTTTTCTTTTTTTTTGTGTTTTTCCGCTTTTTATTCCCGTTTTTCGCCAAGACGGAACAAAAAAAAAAACAACAAAAAAAAACTGAACGAAACTTTTTTGTTTTCGGGCCGAAAAACCCGAATTTCGGGTCCCTCAACGGCGCCCCCTGCTGGGCGGGCTGCGGCTGCGGCTCCGCCTCTTCCGGGAGCCGCCGGGGGGCGCCCTCTGCCCGGCCCCGCCCCCTCGGTCCGACCGCGAGTGGGCGGGGCCCGAGCCCGAGGAAACCCCGCCCCCGGAAGCGCCGCCCCCGGAAGCGCCGGCCCCGCCCCCTTGGCGCTGCCGTTGCTCCTCCTCTTCCTGTTCCTTCCGGCGCCGCTCCCGCTCCCGCGCCCGCGCCGCCCGCTCCGCCTGCTTCTGCAGCAGCTGCGCATGCAAATTTATGCTAATCAGGGCGTGGTCAGGCTCAGGAAAACGAGATTTCGGGGGGTTTTAACCAGAAAAAAGAAAAAATTCGGGTTTTTTTGGGGTTTTTTTTGTTTGTTTGTTTTACGTCAGTTTTGCCGCTTTTCGAGGGTTTCGTCGCGAAATTCCCGGGTTTTTTAATCCCGAATTTCGCCCGTTTTTGGGAGCGAGTTTATCGATTTTTGAACGAAAAAAATTTAAAGGATTTGGTCCCCGGAATTCCCTTTTTTTTTTTTACTGATTTTTGAATAAAAATTTACGGGATTTCGCCCCAAAATTCCCGATTTTTAAATGGATTTTTGAATAAAAAATTTAAAGGATTTCTCCCCAAAATTCCCAGTTGTTTTACTGGTTTTTGAACGAAAAAAATTTAAAGGATTTGTCCCCGAAATTCCCAGTTTTTTAATAGATTTTTGGACTAAAATTTACAGGATTTCACCCCAAAATTCCCGTTTTTTAAAACTGATTCTTGAACAAAAAAATTTTAAACAATTCGTCCCCAAAATTTGAAATTTTTTTACTGATTTTTGAACAGAAAAAATTTAAAGGATTTGTCTCTGAAATTCCCGGATTTCGAATGGATTTTTTAACAAAAATTTACAGGATTTGTGACCAAAACTCCCAATTTTTTTTAAACCCAAATTTAGAAAAATTTCCCACAAAATTCCTCGATTTTCACACTGCCCGCTCCCACAGCAGATGGGTATGCAAATTTATGCTAATTCGGGTGTGGTCAAGCTGGGCTCTCATTGGGGGGAAGGAGATTTAGGAGTTTGGGGTTTTTTATCTGGGAAAAAAATCGGGTTTTTTCCACCAATTTTGTATCAAATTTAAAAAATTTTCCCCCAAATATCCCAGTTTTTTAACTCCAAATTTTCCCCCTCGAAATCCCGATTTTTTACCCAAAAATCCAAATTTTTTACTACAAATTTTTCTAAAAAACCCAAATTTTTTTACCCAAAACTCCCACTTTTTTAACTCCAAATTTTTCCAAAAAAGATCCCGATTTTTACCCCAAAAACCCCATTTTTAACCCCAAATTCTCCCCTAATAATCCCATATTTTTAACTCAAAATTTCTCCAAAAAAATCCCAATTTTGCCCCCAAAATTCCCCCAAATATCCAAAATTTTACCCGAAATTTTCCCCAAAAAATCCCCAATTTTCCACCCAAAAATCTGAGTTCTTCAACTCCAGATTTTTCCCAAAAAAATCCCAATTTTTCACCCAAAAATCCACATTTTTTAACTCCAAATTTTTCCGAATTTCCCGATTTTTTCCCCCCAACACCCCCCAAGCTCCTCCCCCCTACGCAAACGTATGCAAATGAGCACCTGGGAGTCGGTGAGCGGAAGCCAATAGATGCAGGGCGCGGCCTTGGTCTTGCGGAACAGATCGTCCAATAGCTTGGCCGGCGGCTCCTCGGGGGGCTTCTCTGCTGGGCGGGGCCGGGCACGCCCTCAGGGACACGCCCACCGCTTCCAAAGCCACGCCCACTCCCCTGCCCACCTCCTACACCACGCCCCTCAATCAATAAACAGGATCCCATTAAATTTAGCCACGCCCACTTTGCGTTAAGCCACGCCCGCAGCATTCTAAAGATGGCCGCCCCTCTACAGGCCACGCCCACCAGCTATTCTCATCTCAGGCCACGCCCACTTCTTGTTAAATGGGCTTGAGCTGGGCTTCGGCCACGCCCACTGTGGTCCAAACGAGGCGGGCTCATCGCAGGCCACGCCCTTTGCAATGTGGACACGCCCCTCCCTCTTAAGCCACGCCCATCTTTTGTTTTTAAATAAGCTTCAACAAGGCAGCTGGCCACGCCCACTTCTGCATGAGAATGCCGGTGAGGATACAGGCCACGCCCACCCCCGAAGACTCCACCCCAACCGTTATGCTCGTCGTTAAGCCCCTCCCACTCCCTTTAAACACCCAAAAAGCCCCTCCCAGTCCAAGCCACGCCCCTTTTTCCTTTAAACCCCGCCCCCTGTCACTCACCTTTCCTCTCGGGCCTGGCCTCCCTCTGGCCCCGCCCCTTCTCCTTGTCCCCGCCCCCCGGCTGGGGCGGGCCGCGTGTCCTCTGGCCCCGCCCCTCGCCGGGGCGCGCGGGGGCGTGTCCGGCGTTGGCCCCGCCCCCGGGGGGGCGCGTCCCCGAGGAGGGGGCGGGGCTTTTCCCCCGGTCCCACTCGCGCTGTTCCCGTGCCCGTTCCCGCCGGGAGCGCTCCCGCTCGCGCTCCGCCCACTGCCAGGGCTCCGCCCCCCGGGGGGCGTGGCCGGGCGGGGACACGCCCCCCTGCAGGCCGGCGGGGGGCGGAGCGGCGGGAAAAGGCGGGGAGGGGCGTGGCCCCAAAGGGGCGGGGCTGGAGGAGGGGGGAGGGGGGAGGAGCCCCCGGTGGAAATCCAGCTGGGGGAGGGGAGAGATCTGTGACCTTTGACCTCGGAGTGACCCCTGACCCCCCCTCCGGTGACCTCGGAGTGACCCCTGACCCCTGAGCGACCCAAGACCTCAAAAAACTCCCCCGAAAATCGCAGAATTCCCCAAAATTTCCCCAAATTTTTGGAATTTTTCCCAAAATCCCCTTTCCCCCAAGTTCCCCGAAAAACCCTTAAAAACCCCCCAAAAATTCCATTTCCCCCCGTAAACCTCAAAAACTTCCCCGAATCGTCCCCAGTTTTCCCCAAATTTTCCCCAAATTTCCCAAATTTTTCCCCAAATTCTTTTTTCCCTCGAAATCCCCCATGAACCCTTAAAACCCCCGAAAAATTCCATTTTCTTCCCCCAAAACCCCAAAATTTTTCCCCAAATTTCCCCCAAATTTTCCCCAAAATCCCCCAAATTTTCCCAAAATTTTCCCCAAAGTTTTCCCAAATCTTCCCCAAAATTCCCCAAATTTTCCCCAAAATTTCCCCAAAATTCCCCCCAAATTTTGCCCAAAATTTCTCTAAATCTTCCCCAAAATGCGTCAGTTTCCCAAATTTTCCCCAAAGTTTTCCCCAAATTTTCCCCAAAATTTCCCCCAAATTTTCCCAAATCTTTCCCAAAATTTCCCCAAATCTTCCCCAAAATTCCCTAATTTTTCCCCAAAATTTCCCAAATTTCCCCCAAATTCCCCCAAATTCCCCCAAAATTTCCCAAAATTTCCCCAAATTTCCCACAAATTTTCCCCAATTTCCCCCAAATTCCCCCAAAATTCCCCAAATTTTCCCCAAATTTCCCCCAAAATCCCCAAATTTCCCCCAAATTTCCCCAAATCTCCCCCAAATTCCCCCAAATTTTCCTCAAAGTTCCCCAAATTTTCCCCAGAATTCCCCAAATTTCCCTCAAATTTCCCAAATTTCCCCCCAAATCTCCCCCAAATTTCCCCAAATTTTCCCCAAAATTTCCCCCAAATTTCCCCCAGTTTCCCCAAAATTCCCCAAATTTTCCCGTAAAATTTCCCCAATTTCCCCCAAAATTTTCCCAAATTTTCCCCAAATTTCCCCCAAATTCCCCCAAAATTTCCCAAATTTTCCCCAAATTTCCCCCAAAATCCCCAAATTTCCCCCCAAATCCCCCAAATTTTCCCCAAATTTTCCCCAAAGTTCCCCAAATTTTCCCCAGAATTCCCCAAATTTCCCTCAAATTTCCCAAATTTGCCCCCAAATCTCCCCCAAATCTCCCCCAAATTTTCCCCAAAATTTCCCCCAAAGTTTCCCCAAAATTCCCCAAATTTTCCCGTAAAATTTCCCAAATTTCCCCCAAATTTTCCCAAATTTTCCCAAATTTCCCCCAAATTTCCCAAATTTTCCCCAAATTTCCCCAAATTTTCCACCAAATCCCCAAAATTTCCCCCAAATTTCCCTTAAATTTCCCCAAATTTTCCCCAAATCCCCCAAATTCCCCCAAATTTCCCCAAATTTTCCACCGAATCCCCGAAATTTCCCTCAAATTTACCAATTTTTCCCCAAATCCCCCAAAATTCCCCAAATTTCCCCCAAATCTCCCCAAATTTCCCCCAATTCCCCCCAAACCCCCGGAACTCCCCCCGGGCAGCCGGAAATCGCCGCGCCGCGCCGCGCCCACCTCCTCCTGCTGGGCGAAGTCGGCCGCCAGCACTTTGGGGTTGGACTGCGGCCACTTGACGCCGTGCAGCGCCTCCCGCGTGGCCACCGCCTCCTCCACCGAGCAATACTGCCGGCGGAAAAATCAGGAATTTGGGACGATTCCCGGGAAAAAAAAAAACACCCGGAGGGATTGCGCCCAAATTTGGGCGGTTTTTTTTTTTTTTGGAGTTTTCCGAACGAAATTTTCAAAATTTTTTTTCCCCCCCCGTTTTTCCATTTTTAAAAAGAATTTTTAAATCGTTTCCTAATGGGATCGGAAACGTTCCCGAGGAATTCCGGGAATTAATTGGGAAACGGGAGATTTTGGAATTTTTTTTGGGAGATTTCGAATGAAATAGAAAGAAAAATTCGAACGAATTAAAATTCATTCGTTTTAAGCAATTTTGGGGAAAATTTCGGGAGATTTCAGGAAAAAAAAAATCTGGAGGGGAATTCCAGAGTTTTTGGGCCGAATTTTGGGTGATTTTTGGGTGAAAACCCGGGGTTTTTGGGCCAATATTTTGGGTGGTTTTTTTGGTGAAATCTGCATGATTTTGGGTGTTTTCTTGGGCGAAATCCCGGGGTTTTGGGCCGATTTTTTGGGCGAAATCCCGGGGTTTTGGGCCGATTTTTTGGGTGAAATCCCGGCGGTTTTGGGCTGATTTTTTGGGTGAAATCCTGGTGGTTTTGGGCCGATTTTTTGGGTGAAATCCTGGTGGTTTTGGGCCGATTTTTTGGGTGAAATCCCGGGGTTTTTGGGCCGATTTTTTGGGTGTTTTTTGGGTGAATTCCTGGCGGTTTGGCGTGGTTTTTTTGGGGTGAAATCCTGGCGTTTTTGGGCCGATTTTTTGGGTGTTTTTTGGGGTGAAATCTGTGCAATTTTGGCTGTTTTTTTGGGGTGAAATCCCGGCGTTTTTGGGCCGATTTTTTGGGTGGTTTTTTTTGGGTGAAATCTGTGCGATTTTGGGCCGATTTTTTGGGTGAAATCCCGGGGTTTTCGGGCCGATTTTTTGGGTGAAATCCTGGCGGTTTTGGGCCGATTTTTTGGGTGAAATCCCGGGGTTTTTGGGCCGATTTTTTGGGTGTTTTTTGGGTGAATTCCTGGTAGTTCGGGGTGGTTTTTTTGGGGTGAAATCCCGGCGGTTTTGGGCCGATATTTTGGGTGTTTTTTGGGTGAAATCTGCGTGATTTTGGCTGGTTTTTTGGGTGAAATCCCGGCGGTTTTGGGCCGATATTTTGGGTGTTTTTTGGGTGAATTCCTGGTAGTTCGGGGTGGTTTTTTTGGGTGAAATCCCGGGGTTTTTGGGCCGATATTTTGGGTAGTTTTTTTGGTGAAATCTGCGTGATTTTGGGTGTTTTTTTGGGCGAAATCCCGGGGTTTTTGGGCCGATTTTTTGGGCGAAATCCCGGCGGTTTTGGGCTGATTTTTTGGGTGAAATCCTGGTGGTTTTGGGCCGATATTTTGGGTGGTTTTTTTAGTCAAATCTGTGCGATTTTGGGCCAATTTTTTGGGTGAAATCCCGAGGTTTTGGGGCCAATATTTTGGGTGGTTTGTTTGGTGAAATCTGCGTGATTTTGGGTGTTTTTTTGGGCGAAATCCCGGGGTTTTTGGGCCGATTTTTTGGGCGAAATCCCGGGGTTTTTGGGCCGATTTTTTGGGTGAATTCCCGGGGTTTTTGGGCCGATTTTTTGGGTGAAATCCCGGGGTTTTTGGGCTGATGTTTTGGGTGAATTCCGGGCGGTTTGGGGTGTTTTTTTGGGTGAAATCCCGGGGTTTTTGGGCGCCCTCACCGTGACAAAGCAGTGGGATTTGATGCGGTCGATCCAGAACCCGTCGTCCTTGAGGCGCCCGGTGCGGCCCAGCAGCTCCTTCAGCTGCCCCAGCGTGAAGGGACGCACCTGAAAACGACAAAAAACAGCCCAAAGTGACCCGAAACAGCCGGAAAACGACCCAAAAATGGCCGACGCAAAACCGGCCCAAAAATGCCTCAAAATCAGCCCAAAAAACGTCCCAAAAAAGGCTCAAAATGGTCCCAAAATTGATCCAATAATGGCTCAAAATGGCCCCAAAAATGATCCGAAAATGGCTCAAAATTGGCCCCAGAAATGACCCAAAAATGGCTCAAAATTGGCCCCAAAAATGGCTCAAAATCAGCCCAAAAAACGACTCAAAAATGGCTCAAAATTGGCCCCAAAAATGACCCAAAAATGGCTCAAAATCAGCCCAAAAAACGACCCAAAAAAGGCTCAAAAATGGCCCCAAAAATGATTCAAAAATGGCCCAAAAATGACCCCAAAAATGGTTCAAAATAGTCCCAAAATGACCCAAAAACGGCTCAAAAATGACCCAAAAATGATGCAAAAATGGCCCAAAAAATGGCCCCAAAAATGGCTCAAAATAGTCCCAAAATGACCCAAAAATGGCTCAAAATCAGCCCAAAAATGACCCAAAAATGGCTCAAAAACGACGCAAAAATGGCCCAAAAATGGCTCAAAAATGGTCCCAAAAATGACCAAAAATGACCGACATGTAGTTGGCCCAAAATGACCCAAAAATGACCCAAAATCAGCCCAAATAACGACTCAAAAATGGCTCAAAATGGACCCAGAAATGATCCAAAAATGGGTCAAAATGGGCCCAAAATTGGCCCCAAAAAACGGCCCTAAAATGACCCAAAAACTTTTCCCCGGAATTTCCCCCGAAAAAACCCCAAAAAGTAGCCAAAAATCGCCGAGATTTTCCCAAAATCCCCCCAATTTTTTCCCTCCCCTGAAACGACCAAATTTTGCCCCAAAATTCCCTAAATTTTACCCCCAAATTTTCCCCCAAATTCTCCAAATTTCCAAAATTGTTCCCCCAAATCCCCTAAATTTTTTCCCTCCCCCCAAAACGACGAAGTTTTCCCCCAAAATTCCTCAAACTTTTCCCCCAAATTCCCCGTATTTCCCCAAAATTCCCCAAATTTTCCTCAAAATTTCCCCCCAAAATCGCCAAATTTCCCAAATTTCCCCCCAAAATTCCCCGAATTATCCCTCAAAATCCCCAAACTTTTCCCACAAAATTCCCCAAATTTTCCCCCAAAATTTCCCCAAATCCCCCCCAAATTTTCCCCCAAAATTCCCGAAATTTTCCCCAAAGTTCCCCAAATTTTCCCCAAGTTTTCCTCAAAAGTTCCCCCCAAAATCGCCAAATTTCCCAAATTTCCCCCCAAATTTCCCCAATTTTCCCCCCAAATTCTCCGAAATTCCCAAAATTTCCCCCAAATTTCCCCAAATCTCCCCAAATTTCCCCCAGAATTCCCCGAATTCCCCCTGAACTTTCCCAGAGTTCCCCCCGGCGTTCCCACAATCCCCTCACCAGGTTGCAGAGGTGGACGATGGGGGAGGGGCGCTGGCGGGGGGGGGAGGGGCGCGGCGCCGCCCGCACCGGCTCGTCCAGGGGCGGCCGCCAGGGGGCGGCGCCCTGCTGCCGCCGGGGGGGCGGGGCCTCGCCTGGAACGGGGGCGTGGTCACCCACGACATCATCAAAACCCCCAAATTTTTCTCTCTTTTTTTTCACTCATTCTAACCCCGCCCACTGCAGTCAAGCCCCGCCCCCTTGCTTTAATCCAACCCCCAGCTACTTTAGCCACTCCCACTAACACTAAGCTCCTCCCCACCCCTTTCCAGCCCCACCCCTTCTCCTCCAAGCCCCGTCTCCATTAATTTTAAGCCCCTCCCCACCTTTCCTAAGCCCCTCCCCAATTCTTCCAGCCCCGCCCCAACATTTAATCCCCTCCCCCTCCCTTTAAACCCCTCCCATTTCACGCCACGCCCCCTTTATTTAAGACCCGCCCACTCCCTTGTCACTCACCTCCTTTCCCCTCCCCCTCTCCCGAGGGGGGCGTGGCTGCGGCCGGGGGAGGGGCGGGGCCGGGCGTGGCTCCTCCCCCCGCGGTGGCCGAGGTGGTGGTGGGGGCGGGGCCGGGCTGGGGGCGGGGCTGGCTTTGCCCCCGCCCCCCCACCCGCCGTGGCCCCGCCCCCTCCTCCCTCGTCGGACTCCTCCTCCTCCTCTTGCCCCTCCCCCCGCCCGTTCTCGCCCCCGGCCGGAACCACCTGGAAGGGGGAGGGGCTTGTGAGAAAAGGGGGCGGGGCTTGGGGAAGATGGGGAGGGGATGAAAGAGTGGGAGGGGCTAAACCAGGTGGGGGCGTGGCCAAATATGCGATTTTAATGAGGTGGGGGCGTGGTCACGGGGCGGGCGTGGTTGTTTCGGAGGCCACGCCCCCTTTACCTGCGTCACCGTCCGGCAGATCTTGAGCAGCGCCGGGGGGAGGGGCCCGGGGCTGGGGGCGGGGCCCGAGGCCACGCCTCCTCCGCGCTCAGCCCCCTCCCCCAGCTCCGGCTCCTCCCCCAGGGGTGGGGCGGGGCCGTCCCCTCCCCCAGCCTCGGGGGGCGTGTCCAGGAGCTCGGCCCCGCCCCCGGATCGGATCTCGGGGATCAGCCCCTGGGAAAAGGGAAAATATTTAAACTTATGTTAATTAAGTTTGAGGAGAAAAAGGGAAAACATTAAAATTCATGTTAATTAAATCTAGAGGAAAATGAGGAAATATTTAAATTTATGTTAATTAAGTTTGGGGGGAAATTTAAATCCAAATCTTTTAAAAAAAAAAAAATTCGAACTGGAATTTTTTAAAATTTGAGAAAAATAAAGTTTTGAAATCGCAGGAAAATTCAGGATTTGAGAGGAAATCGCAGAAAATTTGGGGGAAAAAAACGGGAATTTTGGGTGATGAAAATGAGGAAAAAACGGGAATTTTGAGTGGCAAAAATGGGGGAAAAAATGGGAATTTTTGGTGAAAAATTTGAGGAAAAAAAATCCTGAAATTTTTGGTGATGAAAATGGGGGAAAAAAATTGGGAATTTGGGGTGGCAAAAATGGGAATTTTGGGTGAGAAAAATGAGGAAAAAAAAGAGAATTTTTGGTGACGAAAATGAGAAAAAAAGGAGGGTATTTTAGGGGTACAAGATTGGGAAAAAAACGGGAATTTTTAGTGACGGAAATGGGAGAAAAATGGGAATTTTTGGGGCTCAAGATTCGAAAAAAAACAGGGAATTTTGCTGACGAAATCTGGGATAAAATCGGGAATTTCGGGCGACGAAAACGAGGAAAAAACGGGAATTTTGGGTGGCAAAAATGAAGAAAAAACCCGGAATTTTTGGTGATAAAAATGTGAATAAAATAGGAATCTTAGGGGTTCAAGATTGGAAAAAAACCAGGAATTTCAGGTGATGAAAATGAGGAAAAAACAGGAATTTTTGGTGATAAAAATGAGGAAAAAAAAAGAATTTTTGACAACGAAAATCGGCATAAAAACGGGGAAAAAAATGGGAATTCTGGGTGGCAATAATGAGGAAAAAACGGGAATTTTGGGGGGCTCAAGATCGGGAAAAAACCGGGAATTTCGTGTGATGAAAATGAAGAAAAAACAGGAATTTTTGAAAACGAAATTTGGGATAAAAACCGGAAATTTTTGGTGACAAAAATGGGGAAAAAAGAGGGAATTTTGGCTGGCAATAACCAGGAAAAAACGGGAATTTTTAGGGCTCAAAACTGGGGAAAAACTGGGAATTTCTGGCTATGAAAACGAGGAAAAAATGGGAGTTTTTGATAACGAAAATTTGGATAAAAACGGGAATTTTGGATGACAAAAAAAATGGGGAAAAAAATGGGAATTTTAGGTGGCAATAACGAGGAAAAAATGGGAATTTTTGGGGGCTCAAGATCGGGAAAAAAACGGGAATTTTGGGTGACGAAAATGGTGAAAAAAATGGGAATTTTGGGTGGCAATAACGAGGAAAAAACGGGAATTTTTAGGGCACAAAACTGGGGAAAAACTGGGAATTTCTGGCGATGAAAACGAGGAAAAAATGGGAGTTTTTGACAACGAAAATTGGCATAAAAACGGGAATTTTGGATGACAAAAACGGGGGAAAAAAATGGGAATTTTAGGTGGCAATACGAGGAAAAAATGGGAACTTTTAGGGGCTCAAGATCGGGAAAAAAACGGGAATTTTGGGTGACGAAAATGGTGAAAAAAATGGGAATTTTGGCTGGCAATAACGAGGAAAAAACGGGAATTTTTTGGGGGGCTCAAGATCGGGAAAAAACCGGGAATTCCTTCCCGACAAAACCGAGGGAAAAAAACACGACCGAAGGCGGGGATTGGTTGGTTTTTTTTTTTTCCCAGAATCCCCCGCGGGCCCCCGGCCACGCCCTCCCCGCCCGCTGACCTTGAGCGAGTCGGTGCTGATGCTGATCGAGGGTTTCTTGGGGGTCGTGGCGCCCCAGCGCCGCTTCCGGGGCCCGCCCGCGCTGGCCCCGCCCCCTTCCGCCTCCAGGCCGCCCCTGGCTGCCGATCGACGGACGCTAATTAACGCTAATTAAACCCCCTCCCCCCCCCCGGGGGGACGGCCATCGGGCCCCGCCCCCTCCGCCCCGTTTCCCACTCAAGCCCCGCCCCGGTTTTTCCAAAAAAAACGAAACAAAAAAAATTAATTAAAATAACGAAATTTGCGCATAAATTAACCCGTGGCCCCGCCCACAATCGGCTCAGACGGCCGCGTCAGCCTCTTCGCACTCCACGCGCCAATTAAGCATCATTTGCATACTTAGGCCCCGCCCGCTCGTAAAGCTGCGAAGCCCCACCCTCTTGTTAGCGAGGCCACGCCCACTCCCCCACCTAATTGAAGCCCCTCCCACTCATTAACTCCCAAAGCCCCACCCCCTTCCCCATCCGCATTCTAACATTTAAGCTCCTCCCACTCAAGCTCCTCCCACTCAAGCCCGAGCTTTCCCTCACTGAGCCACGCCCCTTTCCCGCCCTCATTTGCATACCCCACCCGCTCCTACTCCGCCCAAATTGTTTCCCGTGTAGGTCCCGCCCATTTCCTTCCAAGCCACGCCCCCTCCACCCCGACCCACTTTACTCCCCACGTTCCATATTAAACCACGCCCACCACGCCCCTAATTTACATATTAAAGCTCCTCCCACTCCCCACTGAATCCCTGTTTAAGCCCCGCCCTCTTTCCTATAAAACCGCACCTGTCCAAAAGAGCCCCGCCCCTCTCATTTCATGCCACGCCCCCTCCAGCCCAGCCCCATCAAACCCCACCTTTCTCCAGTAAACCACGCCCCCTAATTTCCATATACAAGCCCCACCCGCTCCCCTTAGTTTTACCTGTTTCAGCCCCGCCCCTTTTAGTAACACACCCCCTCCCGCCATGCCCCGCCCCTTCCCTGTTCCCCGCTTTGGCCACGCCCATTCCCCCCTCATTTCCATATTTAAACCCCACCCACTCCCCAAACGACTCCCACTTACAGCCCCGCCCCTTTCCCATCAAACCACGCCCCCTCCAGCCCCTCCCACTTTAACCTCCCCCTCTTTTCCATCAAACCACGCCCCCTTTTCCCCCACCCTCATTTCCATATTTAACCCCCCGAACCACTCCCGTTTATGGCCCCGCCCCTTTCCCCCATCAAACCCCGCCCCCCTTAGGCCCCGCCCACTCACACAGCACCGCAATCTTCCTCTTGAAGCCCCTGGGCGTGGCCTGAGGAGAGACGGGGGCGGGGCGGAGGGAGGGGCGAGGAGGGGGGGCGTGGCGTCAGCAAAAAAGGGGGCGTGGCCTGCGCCACCACCCCCTCATCACCGTCCCCTCCCCCGGCCACGCCCACCCTCCCATCCAAAAAAAAAAAAAAGCCCCTCCCACACTTCCATATTTGGCGTTTAGGGGGCGGAGACCTCCGGGTAAGGGGGCGTGTCCGGCGGCTGCCCCACAAGTGAAGCTCTGGGGGGGGTCGGGCTCCGCTCTCCGCCCCACAAGTGGGAGGTTTGGAGGGTTCAAAGTCCGTCCTCGGCCCCACAAGTGGGACTTGGGGGTCGCTGGGATCCGGCCGCGCCCCACAAGTGAAAGTCTGGGGCGACCAAAGTCCGTCCTCTGCCCCACAAGTGGGATTTGGGGGTGATCAAAGTCCATTTTCTGCCCCACAAGTGGGATTTGGGGTGATCAAAGTCCATTTTCTGCCCCACAAGTGGGATTTGGGGTGATCAAAGTCCGTCCTCTGCCCCACAAGTGGGATTTGGGGTGATCAAAGTCCATTTTCTGCCCCACAAGTGGATTTGGGGTGATCAAAGTCCGTCCTCTGCCCCACAAGTGGGATTTGGGGTGACCAAAGTCCGTTTTCTGCCCCATAAGTGAACTTGGGGGTCGCTGGAGTTTGTTCTCTGCCCCACAAGTGGGATTTGGGGTGACCAAAGTCCGTCCTCTGCCCCACAAGTGGGATTTGGGGTGATCAAAGTCCGTCCTCTGCCCCACAAGTGGGATTTGGGGTGATCAAAGTCCATTTTCTGCCCCACAAGTGGGATTTTGGGGATG